>NW_008670452.1:0-6426 GCF_000695815.1 Acanthisitta chloris | reverse complement strand
ACTTCTATTTTTTCCATTTTGAATTCAAGTTCTGATTGTAGTGGAATTTTCTGAAAGGCTTTGGAGAAAACATGTGTTGATGAACTGAGGAAACTTGCAAAAACAAAAAATTTGAGAGTAGAATTGTGGGTTTTTTTCCATCGGAATGCTTAAAGAAATGCAGAAGAAAAAAGAAATAGCCAATAAAATGACCTGAAAATACAAGGGCAACTCTTAGGGTAATTTTGATTTAAGAAAATTCTTCAGACTTAGTAATTTCTCTTGAAAAGAAGGAAAAACAGACTTTTCTCTTCAGAGTAATTATATAATAAGGTGCTTGAATACACATCCAAATCACTGTTAAATATTACTTTTAAGACATGAAGACTTTCTTAATTCATTTATTAAAAAAGTATGTCTTTTTTTTTTTAGGATCTGACATAAACCTAATTACAAAGGTAGAGCTCCTGTACTTGATAGAATACATTAATCTACTAATTGTAGTTAAAATGAGTGTGGGAAAGAAGATTTCAGACAAAAGGACGTGAGGAAATTTCAACTAAGAGGAAGTTTAGGGTCTTTGTGGTTCAGAAATGTCTCCATACCAGCGCTTCATTTTTGCTGGCAACATTTGAACAGCTTAGGGGTGTGAACCCCTTTTTAAGTGCGTATTCCCTGAAGATTAGGTTTTGAAAGCCTGTCAGAAAAATCAACCCTTTTAACAGCTTTTAAATCTGTGCTCAGCCTTCAGCAGTGCTGAAATCTCTGTGGGACTTAAACTTATCCTTAAGAGAAATTTTCCAGAGGAACTAATTTTCTGAAACGTGGCCTATAAATGCATGGAAAACCAGCAAAGTGGCTTTGTCTTCCCATTTCCCCAACCTCAGATCAATTATAAAACCACTGATTTTGAAAGGTTCTTCTGAACGAGCTCTTTCGCTGTCAGCTCGTGTCACATGTGTCAGTCACATTTCAAGCCCTGGATTTGAAATCGACCTGCAAAAGCAGCTACTTTTGTCATAAATTGAACTCGACAGCTTCTCTGCAGGGCTTTCAATTAGGAGCTTTTTTTTAATAGAAAAAAAATGAAGAATGAAAGTGTCAGTCCAAACACAGCGAGCAAATGCTGCTTTATGGCAGGCCTACACACACTGCTTTGTTCTTCAGGCTCCAGCATGATCAGGAACATAAAATGCCAAGTTTTGGATAAAAAGCACTTGAAAAAAACTCATTTCAGTGGCATAAAATAGCTGGTTTTGCTGTTTGAGGGGCTGGGAGTGCCTGAGGTCTGGTGAGCTTTGCTGTGAGGGGTGGATTTGTGACACTGCTCATAATTCCACATTTTTCACTTAAAACTTGGTCCTGTTGCTGGAGGAAGTTTCAATCAAGAACATATTTCAGTGATGGTTGCTGAAAGCCTGGATTCCAGGCAGTGGGAGTTTTCACTGGGAAAGAGGTGAAGCTCTCAGGACAGGTAAAAACTGCTTGTGCCTCAAAGGCAAGCTGCCATCATAAGAGTCCATAGGATAATCAGATCAGCTTTTCCCAGGAAAACCAAATTCCTATGGATTCGAGGAATCCCATAACTCTATGGAAACCCTGATGGGTTTTTAAGTCACCAGAAAGGCTGTCTGACCCTGCCTCAGTATTGCTGCCTTTACAGCCCATGTCAGCTGTAGTAGAAAGTTTCCTTGTGAAGCGCAGAGAGAAAATGTGTAATTGATGTAAAAGTATCCTTGAAGCACTTATTAAATGGGAATTGATTCCATGATTTCTGCCTGAATCATCATCAAGCCTTAAACAACATGCTCAGTGTGCATAAAGGGAGAGGCAGGAGCTGTGTGTCCAGCTGGATGAAGGACCTGAAATCCCACTGAGTTTGTGTCTGTCACTGAAATATGACTGGAAAACTGATGGAAATGCTTTGGATAGGCACAAGGGGTGAATGTGCACCCCACACATTCTATTTGGATATGTCCCACACCAGCATTCCTCATCCACTGCCTCTGCCTCTTCTATTGAAGCTCTGACCATGACAACGTGACCAGGTATGTGCCACAGGTTTTAAAGATATTTTCTTTTTGTAGCTATGTAGATGGGCAACAAGTGAGAAATGGTGCTATTATAAAAATGGATGACATTTAAAATTTTGTTGCAATTTCTCTGTGCTGTAATTATTTGTGTGATTTATATGATTATTTTCCTGATTCATGAATTCTGAACTTGGGGTCCTCGGTAGCTAGAAAATGTCTCAGGCTTTAATTGCCAAATTGTCTCCCAGCACTAAATTTTCAGCAAACAACCAGTGTAAACTACAGTTTTAAAAGAGCTATGCAGGTAAGTGTTTTTTTTTTAAAATTAACTGGAAATCTATCAAAGAATCCAAGGATAAAGAAGGAGTTTTAAAAGGAATAAGGCACCTAATTTTGTGGCTCTGCACAGCTTTTAGGTGACAAACCCACTGGTCCCATGTGATCAGGAACACCTTGTGGACTTTTAAATACAGTTGAGAGGAAAATAACCAGGAATAATATTTATGATGATTTTATTTTGTTGATGCATTTCATGACTTCGTGTTAGATATCTTTATAAAAGAGACTTTTAGCTGAACCAGGTATTCAGCTAAGTGCTGCTTTTCTGTTTGTCTGTAGAACTCTTGAAAAATCTGAAGTAGCAGAGCTGATATTTTCTAAGCTACAGAATTCCAGTTTCACTTATTGATACAGAGAACTCTGTGGCATTTTCTGTAAATGAAAGGAAAGGAAAAATTTAGGAATATAGTTCTAAATCTTGATAACAAAGTCATTGGATATAACCAGATTTACAACTGTCTGTAGATACAGGAACCAGTTGCTCTCTAGTGTCCTGAGCTCTGCCATTCCTCAAAACTTCTGCTTGGTGTTTTTATGCTGTCAATGAAATAATTCAGAAAAGAGAGAAAAAAGATGAGGAGAGGGAGGGGATGTAAGGATGAGTTACTAAGTGGCTTCTAAGATGGTTCTCAGCTCCCTGAAGGAGGTGGGAAGGTGGTCTCTAACAGCATGAGGGAGGACAGAGAGCCCTGGGTAGTTGCACTGAGCTGGCTCAGGAGAGGAAGAAAAGACTTTTCCTGGTAAAGAGAGTTATTACGGAAATACATTTATAAGCTCTCCCTGTTTATACATGTGTAAGGTCTGCCTTTTCCAACCATCCCAGACATGCTTTTCCATTCTGATTAACTTTAGGCCTTAAGCCAGTTAAGAGTGCCTTAAAAAGCTCCCTTGGGTTGCTCTCTGGAACAAAGCTGATTACAAACCCTTCAACAGTTTTGACCCACTCAGACTGAGCCTGTGTGTGTGTGTCTGAAGGCAGCAGGAGGAAGCAGCTCTGTAAGCCTTTCCCACTGTCACTCCCGAGTGAGTCTGTCATGTATCACTAATAGTACTCTAATTGCATCTGTACTTGTGCAACTGCTGATATTCTGAGAGCTGAAAAGGAAAATGAAGCAGGAGAAAGAACCAGCTGAGGAAGTCTGATGTTCACTAAACAGTGCTTTGTTAAACCAGACATCAGTATTTATTGTGCACCTCTCTGAAGTGTGAGAGCACAGTCACACTACTATCAGATTGCCATTTGGGATTCAGTTAACTTGTGTTAAAGTCTTCCTGCTGCTCCACACCTCATCTTCAGCTGTCCAGCACCCCTGCCCTGAAATTGTCAGCCTCTGATCTGGCAGTGCAACTGCATTTGTAGCCTTTCCACAGGCTGGTTTTACCCAACTGATCTGTGTTAGATAACCCCTATTATTAGAAGTGTTTTAGCTGTTGGATTAATTTAGACAGAATTGGGTTAGAAGCAATTACACATTTACACATGCCATTAGTTGACAGTTTGGAGAAGCCTGTAACCTCCAGTAGTGATGAAACGGGTGATGGGATCAGCAGAAGGTAGAGTGATAAACTCTTAATCTGGCACAATTGCTGCCTAAATAGCCTTCCTTAGCATCAAGGATCCTACGTGGGCAAGCTGCATTCAGTAATACCCAGGAAGCAGTGCAATTATTGTACCTGAATGACTGACAGTGTGGCTGTTCTCCCTGCTGCTTCTTAAAAGTGGCAGCATCAGGCTTTTCCTCCATTCTTAATAACCTATTGGTATGTGAACTGAATAGTGTCAGTGTTTTTGTGTATGGCATTATTCTCAAATTGGACCATAAGAAGGGGGTTTGGTGTTTGCTAGAAGTTCACAGAAGAGTATGAAGATCAAGAATATGTGCCCGTGAACCAGGAGGTAACCCTTAAAAATCTACAACAATTTTAGGTTCTGATTCTATTTCAGGCACTGCAATGTTAATGAACCCAGAGGATACTAATCTATCTAGTGTTTTCTATCTAGTATAATATAGTAAAGTCTAGAAAAAGTCTAAATTCATGTTAAAATTAAACCAGATTGTATTCGCACTTGTACCTTGATGAAGTCTTTATGAACAGTTACGTGAGGGTGAATATTTTTCTTTATTACACCATTTTACATCCTTAATTTTCTTAATCCAGATCCTTTTTCGTCCAGCCTGTGTTGTTGCACAAACTGGGGCAACCTCTCCCATCCTAAGACAGGAGCTGTAGAAGGTGAGATGGTATTGAACATGGAAAGGAAATGAAGTGCTCCTGTCACATGGGAGACTTTCATACAGGCTGAAAGATAAATATAAAACAAAACCTAATTAATTAGGTGCAGGCACTTGGAAGAATATTAGCATATTCATGTTTACTTAGACTCACGCTTAATTAGTTTAGTTGCTGTAAGCTTCTCTCGGGGGAATAAATTACTGAAAAAAGCCCTTCCCAAATACTGTATTTAGCGAGGTAAACCAGCAGATAAGAACCACAGCAATCCAGAAGAAATGGCACATTCTCATTGAAGGGATCATCCCTTTTTTTTTTTTTTCCAAAAAGAAAATGGTTTTGTAACAGGAAAAAAAGGAGCAGAACTCCAAGAAAAAGAGGCTGCTTCTGACATTTAAAATCAGCATTTAAGTGGTAGGGCATTGACTTGCCTCTGAAGGTGGCTAAAGGACATACAGGAACCAGGCAAAGATACTGATTTCACATTACAGTTTCTCCTAAGCAACAGAATTCCATCTAATTCCCACTGGCAATATGCACAGTCTTGCACATGTCTGGATTGATTAAAATGTAGTTTGGGGCATTAAGTATATTACATTCCAGAAGGTTAAGAATAGTGAAAAATCCAGTTCTAGGGAACTTTTTTTTAAAAAAAAATTGAATGTGCTTCTGGCTGACAATTTTGCCTTGAGGAATGAAAGAAAATGTTCTAAAAGTTATACTCTCCCATCGTAAGAGAAGTAATTAAACACAAACTCAGTCTAGGACTTACTGGGCAGAGCACCTGACCATGTGTTTAAGCCCCAGTGACAAATAGAGCATTTCAGCATATGTGTTGGAGTTGATATGCTTTGGTGGGAACAAGAGCTGTTCCTTGGGCTGACAGCAGTGGCAGGAGGAAGGAAAACAAAACTGCGTGTGAGAGGGATGAGTTTCTTTCTGCTTCTTGTATTGCATCTTGTACTTGCGTCCAAGTTCCATGAATAGATGTTTTCATAAACCTAAATAAACAACCCAGAGAGCACATGAACACCTGGCATGGCCTAGCCGATGAGTGGTCATTTGTGTGAGTCTTCCAATGCATTTGCTCTATAATTAATTGTCTAATTGCTTGTCCAGGGTTGTTGCTGTTGCTAGTGTATTTACATGTCATTAATTATATCTTAAAAAAAAAACCAAACAGGCTTTTTAGGCTGTTTGTCCTTTTTTCTTCATTTGTGGAATGTCAAACTAGCATGCTAGAGAGCTATTACCAGTTTTATTTGTAGACCACATTATGACTCCATTCTGGATGTGTTTGTAAGACATATGAGATGTAATTATTTCTCAGGCTAAATAAGGATAAAATTATCTCAATTGCAACTAAGTTCAGCATTGTAGGCAGGGCAGGAATACTTCCAGAGTACCTCCAAGGCATGTGCTAGCGAGTCATAGTTTTTATTCTGTTTTTTTAAACGAAGAACTGAGACCCCACTGATGTGTGACATGTTCAACTCTCTGAAATCTGCATTTGGACAGGGAGCTTAGGCTTACTAATGTCATGAGACACTTGCTAAACTTCTGGTAGTGGGGAAAATCTGAACATCCACTGTGAGACAACTCTGATGAGGTGCCCAAAGAACAGTTTTGCAAACTCTGAGCCTTCGTGTGGTGCAGCTGACGGTGTTGACAGTTGCACGTTGCCTGATCCCCAGGTGCACACCCGTGTGTTTCTGGAGCCAGGGCCGCTCGATGCTGTGTCTGAGCTGTTGTTTATTCTCAAGTTGTCTTCTCTCATCCATGTTTAAAGCTCTGTTTGTGCTTTCATTTTTGCTCGTGTTATAAATGACTGAGTGCCCAAACA
>NW_008670451.1:0-8213 GCF_000695815.1 Acanthisitta chloris | reverse complement strand
GCGTGTCCTGCGGGTGTGCTGCGGGTGTGCCGCGTGTCCTGCGGGTGTGCTGCGCCCTGCTCGGCCTCGCGATGCCTAAGGTCACTCACGCATCCTTCGTGATCGTTGGAAAGGCATCTGAGCTCATTGTGTCCATCCTAGGACCTAACACCACCAGGTCAACTAGACCATGGCACTAAATGCCACGTCCAGTCTCACCTTAAACACCTCCAAGGAGGGTGACTCCACCACCTCCCTGGGCAGTCTGGTGTCTAACCACCCTTCCTGTGAGGAAATTATTCCTAATGTCTAACTTAAACCTCTGGCACAGCTTTTGAGACTGTGCTCTCTTGTCCTGTCACTGGTGGCCTGGGAGGAGAGGCCAAACCCCACCTGGCTACAACCTCCATTCAGGTAGTTGTAGAGAGTGATAAGGTCACTCCTGAGTCTCCTCCAGGCTGAATAGAATCATAGAATCATAGACTTTCAGGGTTCGGAATGGACCTTACAGATCATCTAGTCCCAACCCCTGCCATGGGCAGGGACACCTCTCCACTAGACCACATTGCTCAGGCCTCATCCAACCTGGCTTTGAGCATGGTATTTATGGTATGTTCACATACTGTATTTATATGGTATTTATGCCTTATGATAGGTTCGTATACTTTATGATAGGTTCTCAGGGAAGCAACCGTTGCCATGAGAATCACACTTCCTTTTTCCTGCTCTTGATTGTAGCTTTTGATTTACATTAGAGGGAGGCAATAATATCTTTGGACACAGCTCAACAACCAGTTAGCATGCAAGGCCACCCACTTTCTAAATCGTGCTCCTATTAACACAAATACCATCATAAACTGGAAGAGCTCATAAAGAGTTTGGGATGACCTTGATGAAAATCTATAGTTAATACAGTTAAATATAGAAGAAGTATTATGTGGGAGAGAAGCGGGTTCTGCACAGGAGAAGATACCCAAGAGAGGATGTTCATCAGCCCTGCTTGTCACTTGTTCTTCCACCCAGCCAGTTCCCTCAGTCTTTCCTCACAGGAGTTATCCAGGTTCACTCAGAAGTAAATCTCAATGCTTAACACCATAAGGAAACAAACAAAGCAATAGGATAGAAACACAGGCTAGATACCTATGCTAGTAATGACTCAACATAAGACAAGTTACAAAAAAATATTTTTGCAGTTAAGCCATTTACATAAGGTTTTAACTCCCTAGACAACCAGTAAGCTGATAAATTTACTGGCAAAAAGGGTAATGTCAGTGCCAAGATGTAGAGACTTGGAATTCAAACTGCTTTGCCTGAACGTTCTCTTCCATAAAAGGATAATTGCAGCTAAGCAAAGGAAAAAAAGCTGATCACCTTTGCAAATGTTCTTCTGGTATAAGTGGAAACACTGGCAGAAAAGAGACAGGTTATATTTATTGCTTTTCATATGTTCCTGAGAAGGTCACTTAGGGTGTCAGTGCTACTGTTAAACACAGTTAATAACAATCTTTGTAAAATGAGGTAGTTGTACCTTGTAGCTTAATTAGATTTTATACAGCAATTACATTTTGATAGAAGGTACTGCATGACTGTGTTTATTATTGAACTCTATTTACATATATCTGCCTATAGTTTACAGTTTGTATTTTTTCTGAACCACCCTGTGGCCAATACCCGTCTCACATTCCCTTTATAGAACTGCCACTAATTAAAGTGGATTTTGCAAAGAGGAGAGCCAGAAACATCATTATCCAAGCCCTATACTGCCTTTGATTGTTATGTTCAAAACAGAGTTAAAAGCACTCATGCTTCCAAAAACTTGCAGTATTTCATCTGAAATTACCAGGCTGACAAATTAATTGTATTATGTATCATCAAAGTGGGTTTTTTGATATTTGAAAAAGTATGTTACTGCACTATTCAGCTAAATGGTCTGTGTTAGAACTAAACCACAGAGAAATACATGAACCACAGAAGCCTGGTCCTCCCTCTGAGGATTCCAAGGTGCTCACACCTGAGAGGGACTTACTGCTGTAGAATCCCAAGAAGGAGACCCAAACAATAGATATCCTTTATTTGTTTTCTTGTTCTGCACCGAGAAGCACTGAAATTACATGGAAATAGAGGAAATGTGTGAGAAAAACCACTCGTATTAGGAATTAAAGTAGAGCTGTGATTGTTGTTTAAAATAATGTTTCCGTGAAGAAAGAATCGTAGATACTGAGCTTCTTGACAAAAGCTGAAGTTTCATAATACCAGTACATTATTCTTCAAGTCTGCCAAAACTTTCTGTGCATTATACTTTTGGAAATCATAATTAACACAACTGGCTGTGTAATTTTTGAAGAACTGTTTTTTCATCTACATATACAAGCATGTCTGTGTTCTCACAGGCTTAAATAATAGTTTCAGTCTGCTCTTTTATCTGATATACTGATTGACTGTGTTTGTGCTTGAGATCAAATCTACTGCTGCTTAGGAAACATGAAATGTTATGTTTTTTGGGTTTTTGTTGCATGAAAATTCCATAAAATAGAACAGATTTCTATTAACAATAACACTAGATCTCCTTACTGAAATCCAGAATTTAAAAAAGCATTTATTTATTGCTGATGCTGTTGATTTCTTTGATGCTTCTTAATCCACATGTAGAAAGAACTCTTTCAAAGAACTAAAATGTATTTTATACAAATTACTCAAAAGATAAGGAAGCTTTAATTACTGAAGTTTGGAGTGCTTGTTTATATTGATTGAATGTGCCTGCCCTTCACTCTAGCATGGGTTTATGGATTCGTTTCCTCTTACAGAGCATTAAGTTAGAGCTTTAAAAGCTTTCCAGTGTATAAAGCCTGGTAAGGACAATGTCAAATTCAAATATAGCGAAAGGTGTTTGGTTTGAGTCATTTCCTCAGTAAAGTTGTAAAAGTCACAAACATTCCACCCACTGAACTGGATGAGACAGATGAAGGAAAACTCAAGTATTTTTGAATCTGTCTTTCAGGGTCAGCTGGATTTTTATGAATCTGTTTGCAAGAGGTGATCCAAAGGCCTCGGCTAGATCCCAGACAGATCTTAGTCTAGATCCAAAATAACATATTCTTCTGCAGGCTGTGTTGCAGTTCGATCATTCTAGGCTCTCTAAGTATTTTTAGGAAACAACATGAAACACTTCAGGCTTTTTAATCCCCAAGCTGCAGTGTCAGTTCCACTCTCCATTAAATTGTACCATTTCACAGTACAATGCATCACTATGCTGAAGCAAGCTGCAAGCTGTGGAAGAAATGGGAAAAAAAAACCCTCAGGGGATGCCAAATTGCAGTGAATCAGGTAGAATATAGTCTCTTGCCCCTGGGTTTTATAGACATAAGGGGCTTCAGCCTCCAGGGTGTCCTGGCTACCAACTGGCACACGGTGGCTGCACACCTGGCCTAAGCCAGGTCATCTTGGCATCCCAACACCAAGTGCTGCCCATGGTATCTTGCGATGTTATGTCTTCTCCTGCCATCTCTCTGTGTCAGTGCTATAAAAGGAATATGAGTACATAACTTTCTGACAGATGGTAACATTTGGGAAACGTATTTGCCTACTTTTTATAAGATGTCTCGGTAGTTTAATGAGGTAACAGCAAACAAAATGACATTTTCCAGGCTGAAACTGAACATCTCTCATTAGAGTACTCTCTTTTGCCTCTAACTGGTGGGAAAAACAAAAAAAGCAGACACATATTCAGAGCTGGAAGAAAAGTGGCACATTTTAAACTTCAATCATTAGACCAATTTACTCCCACCAAAGTTTTTCCTGTTAGTTTAATTCAACAAGATTTTAAAATTACTGAGGTACTGATAACACTGCACTTTATATGTTTTAGTAACTTAAGAAACTGAATTTCCTCTTTTAGGTCCAGTATTAATACTACTTTAGTGTCATTGGTTTGGTCATGACTGTGGTGTACCCTTCCGTTGAAGACTTTACAAACACTGTTCCTGAGAAACCTAAAGCAATGCCATGCCCAAGGAAGAGGAAAAAAGTGGATGGAGTGTGCTGCATGTCTGTAGTCAAGAAGGTCTTTTCAGTTTGAAAAGTTCATCTTAAGCATCGCATAAGCCCAGCATATCTATACTGCCAGGGGAAAGAAGGCTGATTGGCATGGATCTGTGTGCTTCCATACTATTTGGGCTAGGTGCTCTACAGCAGCCTACAGGGAGCTGGTGTAATTGAAAGCAGAGATGGGCAGAAGGTGAACATGTAAGCAGTGTGAACAGCTGGGTCCAGTGCTCAGCAGCTTTTCCCTTTAGAAAACTGGAGGGAGCTAGAGCGCAGGCTTGAGTACTCTCTTGTGACTTTCCTTGCTGCTGAGCAGGCTCCCTGGCCTGGATCAGGCCCTGGCACTGCTGAGGAGATAGCTAAGGAGCAAGTATGTCAGCGCAGAAGCACTTGGTACTGTTGAGCAAGGCAACAGCTTTGGCTCGCTCTATTTTGGCACATACTCTTTTCAGAACAAATGACTTTTCCTTTCCACTTAGGAAATGGATAGACATAATGAGAGTTCCCATACAGACTGCCTCTGCTGGGAACACGGGAGCCTGTACCACCTATCCCCTTGCTGTAGAGTGGCACCCAGATACAACTGGTACCCAACAACACTCGGCACCCCTTGTCCCTCAGCTATGTGATTCTCCACACCATAGTATCCGTGGCTTGTAACTAACTCCAGCATCACAAAGACTCTAAATACAGATTGTGGGGGCCAGACCTGGTGCTATGGCCAACCTATATGCCATGTATCTGCAGAATCCTACATAGCTCACTGCTCAGTGCCCACTGAAGTGGTGGTTGTGACTCCCTGCACACCAGACACGCTCTAGAACAAAGGGAGAGAGAGGACTGTGGTATGTAGCTGTGGCTCACTGTGTTTGTATTGCTTCCATGCCCTGTAATAGCTAACAAGCCATGATCTGGTTACACTACTTGTTTCATTTGTTTTCTTTCCATTAACCATAATCTAGACATATTCTGAAATTCACAAACTAATTTTTGAATACTTTTGTTGATGTAGTAAATGTAGCTCTCATTCAATCCAAACTGGAGGTCATCTTTAAAGTTCTTTAGTGAACTGCCAGCAGGAGTCTGCCTTCACAGGGCTCCTCTGCCCGTGGGCAAACTGGAACTGCAAATAAGCAACTGTCTTTGGAACTGATACAGCTTAGCATTCTGTGTTAGTAGGTTAAATAGCCTTGAGTTGTAAACCCAGCTAACAGACAGAGATAAGCTTACAGAGAGCCTGGAAATTAATTTGAGCCTCTAAACTGATTCTAGCCACTGTCTTATTTTACAGCATGGACATCCTGAATATTAATAGCTTTATGCTAGCCCATGAAGTGATGTGCAGGGAAACACTGGCCTGAGTACCATGTGTCACACTCTAGGGAAAGCTGAGATGTCCCACACTGCTCCCTCTTTACTTCCTAGTAATACAGTAGTCCCATCTTGTACCGCTTTGGCAGCTGATCATCTTGGGTTTGCTTTCTGCATGGTTTCTCTCCGCTTTAGTTCTTGAAGTAGGCAGGAATGTACTGTTAGATGCTTTCTAGATAAAAGCTATTGCATAGTAGGCAGTTTAAGGTGGGGAATATACAAGACACAGTAAATTATTAAAAGCCAGAGTTGCCATACTAGGCAGTGTTCCATATGCAAGAAACTCCATCATTATTAATTTATTAATGTAACTTGTAACAGAGAGAGAAAACTGAAACCCAAGGATTTGTTCTAAGCCATCCTGGCCCTCATCTCTTTGCCTGTCATTTTGATGGATAAAGAATACAACTTGTCTTGATGTCTGGTTTCTTTCTTTCAAAAAACATGCTATTCTTATCTGTGGAATCTTTTTCTTGCATATACCAGTGGTAAATATGTCCACTATTTCAAAATAATAAATCATTATTTTCCTTTCAGTACTACATGTAATTAGTAAACTGCGCTGAAGACCTGAGAATTCCCTGGCTGATTTCACTGAATTAAAATCAGGCTTTGAATTATTTCCCCTGAGCTGCAGAAAGCCATGTTTGGATTGTTTAGTCATTAGAGTCTGACCTGTCAGAAATGTCCCAGCCACAGTTGTGAAAAAACTTTAGCTTTTTTTATAGTGAAAGTTAACTGTTCTCAGATTTGGCCTTTTGTTTTAATGCTCATCTCATCCACACTCAAGCTCACGTAATGGAAGTTTGTTCAGCTAGTAATACTCACCTGGTGGTTAGAGCTCTTCCTCACTCAGGCTCGTTAGTTTTCCAGAAAAGATACAAGGGAATGTGCTACAGCACTAAGGCTGTTTCCACTGCTCTTCCCACAATCCTGCATGTAGGACAGACAGCTTGCATCACAACTCAAACGGTTGTCCAGAAAATAACAGTAAATCGTCTCAGATTGAAAAATATAACCATAGAGTAAGCTCTAAACATATTCATGGGTATGCACAGAGACAGTGAGATCAGGTGTAGCAGTAAAGCACGTGGCTGTGCTTTGCTCACGCCCAGGCTTGGCTAGCCTGTGTGCTCGGTCTTAAGGGACAACCGTTCATATAAATCATGATGCCTAAATCAAGGAAGTTTCTTAACTCAGTGGTTGGCACCTGTCAGTATAATTTCCACAGTATTCTCAAACCTCATGTTGATTGTGTCATAGCTTGCTCTGTGATGTCCCATACTTAGTCACTAGTCTGTTTCCTTCTCTTTGGTATGGCTTATCTAACACTGCCTCCGTTGATGTGCTCGTTATCAGACACAGAACGTGCTGAGGTATGAGTTCAGGAAATTGCATTTTTACATGGAAGCAGTCTTTTACATTCTCTTTTTAATGGAGTTCTATTATTGTTTATTTACAAGGGCTCTTTTTTTTACAAAAAGGTGTTTATCACCAAAATAGTTTTGAGAAATAAAAAATAAAAGTTGTACTTTATATCTGCTTTATCTGTGTGTTTTCTGTATCTGTATCTTTGTGACAACACATCTTTGCGAAGACAAAAAATACTTTGTGACCTTCTAACGTTCAGAAAAACAAGTACCTTTTATACTACTGTCTATCATACTCCCAGTAGTCCTTCAGACAAATCTCTGCTTTCATTTTTGAGACTTATAAGTGTTAGAGTTAAGAAATTAAAGTAATAACTAGAAAATGGTTTGGCCAGTTTTAGTAACTTACTTGCATAAAAACATTGCACTGAGTGCAGTAGAGGTCACAAGTCTTTTCTTAGGTACCCTTGTAGGTTGATTCAACACCATAATACAACTTCAGACACAATAATAACAATGAAGGGGATCCCAAATCAAAATCCAGGGTATGACCACTACTTAAAATTAGATTTGTCTCATGAAAAAAATATAAGCTGCAAACACTTTAGTTTTCCTAACTGGAATCAAGCTTTAACTCAGGAACCTGGAGCCGAATGTTGAAGTTCTGGGTTGTTTTCAAGAGCAGAAGTTCAGCTGCTGCTGCTGGAAGCAGCACGTGGGTGTAAGCACATCTGAAGTGATTAATGTGTAATTAATAATACAATACAAGGACCATTGTATACAGTTTGCACTTAACGATTTTAACTTGTATATAATTCCTATCAAACCTGCACGGTTTGTAAAATAACACTGGCTCTCACAATGCATTAGGCGTTTGTGGGGTGCAAGTAATGGATTTTAATTGATTTCCTTTCTGGATAAATTCCATTTGCTCCATAAGATCTCAGACCCCGATGTGTATGATGATTTCAACTCCACCTCCAGCAGCGTACAGCCAAGGTAACACAAGGTACCATGCCATATGCTTAAACGCATTTGCAGCTGTAACATTACTCCTGATGTTTTCCAGTCTTTTTTTTTTTTGCCTACACCAGTTCCTCACCTCCCTGGAAATCAGGAGGTGCAGCGCTCACTACTGTCTGATGCAGCATGACAGGCTCCGGTATAATAAAGACACACAAAAAACAGATAATCGCCGCCAAAGGAATTCCAGCAGTCAAATTTTTCATCCTCAGCGCCACCTCTTTTTGAAACGTTTGCTTTGTGTCGCGTCTTCACGGGCACATCTCTCTTTCTGAGAGACCTGTAACCAAAAGAACAACTCGGGGATGGTAGCGCAGCATCACTTGGTTTGCGGCTCGGATGCAGAGATAGGAGACCGAAGGTATGAACAGATGCTGGACCAGTAAAGGATGGAGGAGCTTCCCAAGGGGGATTCCCAACGCCCGGGGC
>NW_008670450.1:0-1133 GCF_000695815.1 Acanthisitta chloris | reverse complement strand
AGGCCACCTGGATGGTCAACACAAGAGATTCCATCAATTGAGCTGGTCTTGGCAAATCTGAACCCTTGCACACAGTGGATGGAGATAAAGTCCCTGTAGTACACATGAGAGGTATTTTAGGAAAGACTGTTTGGATTAGTCCTACCTCAGGCAAAGGCAAACCCATCCGTGGGGTTGTTTTTGCTCAAGGACCTGGTTACACTTGGTGGGTAATGCAGGAAGCTGGGGAAACCCATTGTGTACCACAAGGAGACCTAACTTTAAGTGAGACTTGTGTGTAAGGCCTTTATTGCATATGTATATGTATATAGTAAGGAATATATTGATTAGGCTACGATATAGACGATAATAGATTAAGGGGTAGGTAATGTTCTGGGTTGCAGTGTGGGGATAACCATTGGTATGTATCCTATTGTCTTCTCCACAAGCTGTTAAAGCAGGTTGGGGCATTGATCATTATCTCCTAATCCCTGATGGCTCCCTCAGGGGGCTGTCTCTGTTTAATGGGCTGTCTGGGACCCAGGCATGCATAGAGTTACATCATCCCATTGTGAGATGCTTCACCCCAAGAGGAGAGTCAAGCATTCTCGAAGGGATATAAGCTGGGATTTGGACCAGCACAGAGGCCCTTTGCCTGCTGGATTCCCAGAGGACAAGAGCTGCTGCTGAATCCCGAGAGAACAAGGCCTACCACTGGACCTTCAGGTGAAGACCAGATCTACAGGATCACTGCTCCAACAGCCCCATCACTCCAGGAGGACTGCAGCCACCATTTCATCGGACTACTACTACACCCTGACTGACAGGGTGTCAGGTTACTTTCTGACTGCTAGTGGTTTCTTTTTGTACTGTTGCATTTATTGTTGTTTTGTTTTGGTTTTCCTATTACATTGTATTTCTGACTTGGAGTCTCTCACTGGTTTGCTTTCAAACCAGCACAGTGACTGCAAAGATAAGAGCCGTAAGGCAAAGCCCGTCAGGAAGAAAACAAAATTCAAGCCACACGGTGACAGAAAGAGAAAGCGGCACTTTTCTGAACAGCGCTTCAGGTGCCGCAGTTTCAGTATGCAAAATCAACACAGTTACACCACTTCAAAGCGTTTTCTCTCCTTCCCTCGGGCACGGCTGCTGGC
>NW_008670449.1:0-667 GCF_000695815.1 Acanthisitta chloris | reverse complement strand
CAATTATTAAACTGTTCTTATCACAACACATGGGTTTTAGCTTTTCATGATGTTCTCCCTATCCCACTGGAAAGGGTGTGTGAGTGAGAGGCTGTGTGGTATTTAATTACAAACTGGGGTTAAACCATGACATACCCATACAATTATTAAACTGTTCTTATCACAACACATGGGTTTTAGCTTTTCATGATGTTCTCCCTATCCCACTGGAAAGGGTGTGTGAGTGAGAGGCTGTGTGGTATTTAATTACAAACTGGGGTTAAACCATGACATACCCATATAGAAAATAAGTCGTATGGCTTTATAGCCAGAGGGCATCCTATGAAGTCCATGAAGCTGTATGTGCTTATTTGGAGGTGTAGTGCACAGGGAGACACTTCAGAGCAGCTTGTGACATGGACAGGAATCATGCTGTGATTATAGCTGCTCTGAGAACTGCTCACTAGAACCAATGCAGGCATGACCTGAAAGAGTTGGCATTGTTTTACTCTGTAGCAAAAGTCTTTTTCTCCCTATGGGCTAGGCTTCCCTCCCCTGACTTCTCACATTACCTATAGCTATAGAACATTAGGCATCTGCAAATCTTTAAAAATGTTATCTAAACATAACACGGGGGAGTGTTTCAAAACCACCTACAGGCCCAGATGCCATTGAATCTTTATACACC
>NW_008670448.1:0-446 GCF_000695815.1 Acanthisitta chloris | reverse complement strand
CTGTACACCCCAGTGCTCCCAGTTTGAGAACATCAGTGGTGAATGAGCTCTTGGGGCTGACCTGGCACTCGCCTGGGGGTCCCTGTACCCCCCAGTGCCCCCAGTTGAGGATATGTCTGGCAGGGTGTGATTCAGGAGCTGATGTGGGTGTCCCTGTCCCTCCCAGTGCCCCCAGTTTGAAGATGTTTCTGGTAGATGAACTGCTGACACTGACTTGGAGCTCTCTGTCCCTCCCAGTGCTCCCAGTGCCCCAGCTGAGCCATGTCCCTGGCAGATGAGCTGCGAGGAGGCGGCAGGGGAGGAGGAGGCCGAGGGGTCGGAGGCAGGGGACGAGCCCCCCATCGAGGAGGTGCGGGAAGAGGAATCGCCCCCCGAGGCTGCAGACTCCGTGCAGAGCATCGCCAAGCTCTGGGACAGCCGTGCGGTCAGTCACTCCCAAAACCTCC
>NW_008670447.1:0-1053 GCF_000695815.1 Acanthisitta chloris | reverse complement strand
CCAACCCTCCTCCACCTGCCCCAAACCCCTGCGGGCACCGATCCGCCCCTCCGCTCCTGGGAGAGGCCGGGAATGGGAGAGGAGCTGCAAAAGGGGGTGGAAAAGGTGAAGTTTTTTCCATTCCCCCTCCTCGGTCGCTGCCTCTAGGGCTCGGCGTCACTCAGCAGGTAGCTGGGGCAGCCCGGGGTCCCGGGCGGCCCGACACAGCTGAGCTGTCTGGGCGCCGCGCGGCTGCCGTGATTTATGCAGCTCAGCCCCATAAATTACCGGGACGGAGCCCGCGGGAGCCATCGCTCACAGCGACGTCCAGAGCTCGTTGCCAGAACCTGAAACACTTCCAGCCGTTAATTGAAGAGGAAAAAAAAAATAAAGGGAGAGGGGGGAGAAATTAGTGCCCAGGGAGTTGGGATTAAACTACGGCTCTAACGAGGGTCACCCACGTCCCGCTCCCAGGATCCAGTGCTTCCTGTGGGCTCGAGCGCGGGGTGGGGAGCAGGGAGGGGGATTTCTGAGCTGGTGCCTGAGATGAGCCCACCCCAGGGTCCCCATGGGCAGTGCCACCCCAGCCCGGTGTCTAAAGCAGTGTCCCTGTAGTGAGCTGGAACACCCTGGATCAGTTGGGAATCAGAGGATGAGTTCCAGGTGAGTGATGCTGAGCTGTGTGGGCAACAGCTACCACGACCCTGGACCCTGTCAGCACCCATCCTTTTTTCTCCCAAATTCAGGGCTGATCAAACCCTGTCCCAGGGAGTGGGGGCCCCATAGTGGCTCCCACTCACCAGGGGACCAGGGTTATGGGGTGAACCCCCAAGAGCACCTGGGGTGGCCCCAGCCAGGAGGGATAGCCAACACTGGGGTGCCGTGCTCAGGTCAGGGAGTGTCAGCAGGACCCCCCAGGATTAGCGGCTGGCCCGAAGAAGCCCATCACGATGCTTTGCTGTACCAGGAGGTTGTGCAAGAGGCTGCGGCTGTGAGAAAGGAGAAGTGAAAGTGTGAATCGAGAGGCGGGTCCCCCAGCGCCCAAGGGGGAGCCCCAGGCCGGACCCCCCGCCC
>NW_008670446.1:21232-22594 GCF_000695815.1 Acanthisitta chloris | reverse complement strand
TCTTTTCCAACCCAAACAATCCTACACCAGAACCTACTTGAAGACAGATTGTTCTCAGGATGTGCTAAACTTTTCTGTAGTGTTGTTTTAGCATCACTTTGCTAATTTTGGTGCTGTCTTTTTGGCTTATGAATAGCACTGTCTCTATGCCTGTGAAGAAAGCATGATGTGGACTGGAAGATTACCTAGATTCATTAATATTAAAGTGTTATTTTACTACTATATTGCAAACAAATATGCAGCACTTGCAGCTCTAGATACAGCTGTGATTGCTCTGAATGCCCCTTTTTACAAGGTAATATTTTGAATCATGTGTTTTCATATAAGCCTCACCTTAAAATGTCAGTTTTGAACAATCTAAGAAGTTTGGGGATAACACTGGACTTGAGGAAAATATTGTGATGCTAATATCTATGATAGAGCTTTTCTGAACTTACTTGCTCCTTTAAAATAAGTTTTTCTGCACAATCATATAACCTCATCTTCCCACCAAGATCGGAAACCGGACCGAATGAAAAGCTGCAAATAAAACACTGTCCCATGTATGGGGGAATTTCATCTACAAAGTTCAGTGTTACTGTCTTTGAGAGCACGGAAAATCCATTTCTATATTTATGATGAAAAATATAAAAACACCTCATACATTAGATTTCTAGCTTTTCTTGTGTAGCATTGGAATTCATATTCTGAAGACTGCAAAATGAAGAGATTGGAATGCTGAAGGAGTGTATTGATTAAATACACAGAAGTCTGTGGGGAGAAGGTTTCACTCTCATACAGGCAATCAAATCTTAGCAAACCCCACAGACTATGTTCTTGGACTTGTTTTCAAAGTATCTCTGAAAATTAGATTGAGTTCACAAATCTGAGAGAAATATTTGCAAATTTTATCCTAGGAACAGTGAAATCCAGTGTCTCTCTACAGAACCCTGCCCCAAGGTTACTTCTCTGAATTCTAACTTCAGAACTACTAGCATTATCCTGTATCGAAGCAGGCCAAAATAAAGGAGGGCAAAGAGGAGGGAGAAAAAAGTAGTCAAATGTCTCAGTGCTCGTGTCTTTCTTGGAATGTGTACATCAAGCCACTAGCATGTATTTCTTTCCCTGACCTCATTCTGCATCAAAACTCTACACATCTTGTTACTTCTCTGAATTCTAACTTCAGAACTACTAGCATTATCCTGTATCGAAGCAGGCCAAAATAAAGGAGGGCAAAGAGGAGGGAGAAAAAAGTAGTCAAATGTCTCAGTGCTCGTGTCTTTCTTGGAATGTGTACATCAAGCCACTAGCATGTATTTCTTTCCCTGACCTCATTCTGCATCAAAACTCTACACATCTTGACAAAATCTGTGTTTCTGTTTG
>NW_008670446.1:0-21217 GCF_000695815.1 Acanthisitta chloris | reverse complement strand
ACCGATGTGAAGAGAACTGTGAGACACTATCTTCAGATTAGGTTCAAATTCATAATTGGCCTAATTTTAATTTATAAAAATCATTTGAGAAACTACAATTTAATATGGGAAGGTCTGTATAATGTAACTATTACAAAGAAATTCAGACATTACTTCGATATCCTGGAAGACAGGCTTTGAATTAAGCAGAATGCTTGCAATAAAAATGTTACCAAAATGATTAGCATAAGTAACTGAAAAAATCTGATTATAAGAAGGCAAAGTAGTTTAACACATGACCACATTCATAAGTATGAAATATTATAATTCTACTGTCTATTCTTTCTGTGAAAAGTTAGCTCCTTCAGGAATGTCTTAATGAATAATAAAACTGACTTGATTTTCCCACTGCAGTCAACTTTGCTGTCAGGCTATTAATGATTCATAATGACTGTATGCTTAATAGTTTTATGCCAGATAAAAGCCATCCAACAAAAGCAAGTAGCCAATGTCACTTCCGCAACTACTCTCTTGATATTTTCAGTAATACTGGTAAAAACAATCTCCAAAAATGCAGAACAGCTGAGTTAAAATGGGAAAATGGCTTTAAATCACCCAATAACATCAGTGCTGAAGTCATATAAAATTCTTTATTACATTACCTCTGCTGTAGAAGAAAGCACACAGGATTAGATTGCATGCTGTTCATAAAAAATAGCATATTTTCCTATTCATTTCATATTCTCATATATTTTATTTTCATAATGCAGTGATTTGGATAACACAACTAGCCAGTGCTAAAATGAGAATACAATGTGTACTCTGAGAATAGCTGAGTAGAATAACACTCAAATCAGTTCTGCACAAGATGATAAACACCCAGACTGCTCTGAAGCTGTAGGAGTTTATCTACTGTATATGTAAATGTTATTCTTCTCTTTGAGAAAAGTCTTTGCAAGAACAATGTCCTTTAACAAAGGTCTAAAAATGCATGTGAAACCCAAACATAATAACATTGTTATTCTGCCACTTATTAACAGAACAACAGGTCTTACAACAATTAGATATGAATATTGCAAACTGAATTTAATATTAAGCTGTCTTTGAAATGCCACTTTGCAGCAGGTTTTCAAATGCTTAAAGCACAGCGGGAGGCTAACTCCATCTTCAAATATTAAATCAAAACCTTTTTTTAACCTGATAAATCTTTCTGAAAGTAAATTCTCCTATTCAAGAGAGAATTATTAAACTATCAGGCAAGGAAACTAAACCTCGCAGCCTATTCTTGGCACAAAGTATGTACCCACAATGATTAAAAACACTAGTGAAAAGGATTAATAACATTTTAGAATACTGTCTGAGAACATTCTTAACCAAACACGGGGTATAAATTGCTAATAAGTCCAGTGAATTGGAAACAGCACATAGTCAAACATGGTCCCACTTTCTCGGCTAGAAATCTCACTTTAAATACAAGTCAGTCAGAAATGTTCCCTTCAGCCAGTTACATGCCATTGAAAAGATCAAAGATCTTTAGTAGATGCTAAATTCAAGGGCACCTCACTGCAGAACACCATAGAAGTATCACAGAGACACATTCTGTGCTTGAATACCTGTTCCTAATAGCAGCAGGAGCTGTATGCAGACTTGATATATTTGGTCCATATTAGTGACAGAAACCACTTATTAAGTTGTATGAAACAATACATCTCACAGAATTCTGTCCAATCCACTTTTTAATGTCCAAAGTAAAAAAGCTTCCCTAGGAAGATAGCCTAATAGTGACAATTGGCAGGAAATATATCTGGTTATTTTGCCTGCATTTATCTGTTATTTTTCTTTTTAGCTTTAGCTCAGTTGCACATGGATTTGTACTAGACAATTCTTTTCCATCCCTGGCAGTTCCAGGGCATTTTCAATGTGTTATGTTCATCCTTTAAACTTTGCTACCTAAGTTTCCACATTTAGCTTACTAATTTCTGCCTCTTCCACTCAATGTCAACAATTTCATGTTTCCTAATTAGTTTGGCTCTTTCCAAATTGTAATCTTGATGATGAGATACCCAGGAAGGAATGCAGTATTGTGGATAGAATCACACAGAGTCCCAGTGATGAGGAGTACCGTCTTCATACTCCGTGGTGAGGTGCTTAATTCTAACATGGGTGGTGTTTTTTGGCTATTGCTCCACAGCACAGTTCAATTTCACGTTTAATGTACTTCTTTACTCCACATCAAATCCTTTTGGTTTCTGTCTTCTGTGTGGTATTGGTATTTCAGACGATTTTGCGTGTGTTAACTCATACCAGCTCAGCATGTAACTGACTTTGCTGGTTTTTATCCTAATCTCTCTGGGATGCCTTTTATTGCTCTTCTATCCTTGTCATTAATCCTCTCAATGAATTTACTGTGTCTTCCAAATTATTAATGTAAAGGTTAGATAGAAGACTGAACCTAAACCCCAGCAATATTCCATAAGATGCTTCCCCATATCAGAAAAAAATGACATCAATTCCTTGTCACATACATAATTTTCACATAGCTCATATTTCACATGATAATTGAACTGTCTGAAAATACTTTTCATGCTGTTTATTTGTATATGAAACCAAAATTTGCATGCATTTAATCTACTGTTTCCTTTCCTTTGGACTACTTCCATAGCACCACAATATTTCTCTGTGATTACTCTGCATGTGTGACCTCAAGCAACCTACCACTTTTGTTCCCAAATTAAGAAACAGGCAGGCACATGTCTTGGAGGAGGGCAGCAGGCTCTGGATTTGCCTCTCAGCTGGTAGCTGCTGCCTCCCTGGTGAGATGGTGCCAACAGAGAGGTTTCTGTTTTGTTCCAGACAATTTTTTTTTGCAGGGAGGCACAGTTGCAGTTGCACAGCTGTGCTTTTGGTGGCCACATACTAGGCAAGCCTGCTGTGAGGTTGTGTGAAGGCTTCTCCATGTCTGCTTCAGGATTAAGCTTACCTGCCTGATTTCAGGCTGGAGCAGAAAAGATGCTCCAACACACAACTGTGATCTTACCTGAGGAAAGTGAAAATAGCAGTAGCATGTTTTATAATCCTATTCACACTGAACAAATATCAATGCACAATTCAGCTCATTTTCACATGATCGAGATCTTTTGAGTGCAGGGGTTTAAGAGCACCCAGGATCCTAGGACAGGGGCATTATGCTCAAGACTTAAGGCTACACTTGGGGCTCATATACACTTATATAGGCTCATGCAACACCTGTAGTCTAATAATATTTGTAATTTCTAAATTTCAACAAGTTGCCTTCTGTCCCAGTGTCAGCATTAAGAAGAATATCTGGCTGTATAGATATTTAATCCCTTTTGGTTGCAGTGTTGCATGCTCATGGATAGGTACAGGAGGCTGTTAGGAAGTATGTATCTTTCCTTCAAGTATCCTCTACTTTCTCTGTAGCATTTCTTGTCTTAATATACTTTGCAAACTCTTTGCATTGTCTTTGAGATTCCCTGACTCACAGAAACATATTGTGTGTATTGTTTTCACCTCTCCTTTTTGTCCTCTTGTAAATGTTCTGGACTGTCTCTCAAGAAATAAGCTTGCAGTTTTAAGTTGTTTCCTCCTCTGTGGTGATCTGCAGGAGGAGTTAATTCTAATAATTTCATTTTATTTATTTATTTTTTACTAACAACTTTATGCAAGAAAAGCTGCAATCACAGCAGTCTTGTGGTACTGTGTTTTGACACCTAATGTTACTCTCCAGTATCTTCTTTTTTCACGTCTCCACTTGAGGGGACACCTCGTATTTTATTTTCACTTACAAGAATTACTCCAGTCAGTTTCAGCTGTGCCCATCATTTCAGAATTAATAAATGCACTGCATTTGTCTTGTCTGTTTTTTTCAGATATTTATAAACACTTCAGTGCATTGATACTTTACATGTTTCCAGGTATTTCCATCTTCCTTCATGCTGTGAGAGACTTACAGTGGGTGCAAGATGACTCCTTGTGAAAGTCAGATCTCATTTTAAGACTTCCAACCCACTTTCTTCCTACAATCAAACCAAGTAAAGCAAAGCAAACAAAATAAAAGAGAATTCTCAGAAACCCTAAATTTGAATGAGTTTATTTTTTAACTTATTTGCTTAAACTAAAGCCCAAATAAAGTAAGCAAGTTTCTTACTCATCCATAAATATTTTGTTGACCTTTTACAGCCTTCAGTGCTGATCTACCCCTTTTCTTACCCTCTCCTAATATGGGAAGGAAAGCTTGCCATCATTAGGATTTGTCTATTTTCAGTTCTGGTTTAAAGCTCCTGAACTTACTCCCAGTATACTCCACAAAGCAGTCATGTGTGTCTGACTCGTTCTGGAAATTCCCTGGCATTATTTAGGAAGCCTCTCATTTTTATTATAACATCATCACCTGGATCTCCGGAGGTGGATGATGCTACCCTTTCCTGTCCAAACCCCAATTAATTTTTTATTTTCTGAAGGGTCAACAAAAGGATTGGATATCTGTTTTCTCCTTCAGTGTTTGTCTTTCAGTTATTTTCAGGGATTCTATTGTCTCACAAGGTTGTCTCAATGTCATTACCTTTTCAATGACAAAATATCTATTAGAGTTGCCAAGTTTAAAATGCTTACTGTGCAAGCTCTTAATTTTCCCTTTTTAGGTCTATCATCTCTTATTTCTTGGCCTACTACCTGTCTTAATGCTTTTTGGTCATCATCATGTCATTTGCCTAGTTTGACTTCATTCTTCAACATTCTTGTAAGTCTCTGAACCACTCTCTCTAAAGAAACCAGACACAGGTGAGGTTCACATCCATGTAATTTAACTTTATCTCATCAAAAAGTTAGATGTTTAGCTTAAGTGAACTCTCTTAACTTCCACTGTTGATAACCCAGAGAGAATGGTACTTCCAGCCTGTGATATAACCCATACAAGTTTCTGAGCAAGGTGGAATAAACCAGCTTCTGAGGAGACTTGCCCAGTTATTCTATTACTTTGGAGAAAGAAAGGATACTGACTTTATCTAGACGCATCCCATACAGACAGATGAATTTGGAAGAGGAAACTTTTATACTTTCCATGTTCCCTAAAATCTGAAATTCAGCAAAACCTACTGTCTCAAGTCACATATATGTTCTCTCATGCCTTTGAAATCAACTGTCATTTGACAAAGGTTTTAAAAAAAGGTACACAGTAGAGGTGCTATCTGCCAGATGAACATCAGCATTCATTAATTCCCCTTTGGAGTTCTTACTCTTCTCCTCACTTCCAACACCCACTGCCTGTCTCCTGGAAGTGGGACATCTGGCAACAAAGTAGGAATGCTAAATCTTGAAGAACTAACAGAATAACACACTTGGTGAACCAAAGTGATATAGAAATGGAGGCAATAAACCTTTTGCTTTCCTTTTTATTATATTTTTGGTGGTGGTGGAATTTGCCTGAGTGAGAGATGTGAGTTCCAGCATTTTGGAATAGAGATGTCTTAAAGTATTGGTCTCCTAGATCCTGAACGAATGTTTTAACAGTCTGATTATCATTTATACATGGGTAGCACTATAATACTTTTTAAAAAAGTAGGTGGTTTTCATGGTGTAAAACTGTAAGTACTTAGGAGCTGAAGCATACATGACTAGAAAGATTAGTCTAAGTGTCCTTTTACAGTGAATAGAAAAAAACATCTGAAACACAATTCTCTGCAAATGCTGCACATGCAAACTGAGATGAATCATCTTCCAGGGATGCTCTGTTCATCAAACATGGAAAAATCCATATTTTTAATGCTCAAAGTTAGAGGGAATAAGCACCATGCTATATAAAAAAAGAACTTAGATATCCAAATAGGGAAGGTAGTTTTGTGCTTATTATTTGTTTCATGTACACATGCTTTTCAAGGTTGTGGAAAGGCCCCTTAAACTAGAAGAAAGATAAGATCTCACGTGTCTTTCCCATGTTTTTTATTGACTTTCCTGCCAAACCTCCTTCACAGCAGTTTTATTCCAGGACTGTTCCAGTGCTGTCTCCACCAAGTCTTTGCTCCTGACTAGGAGCAGACACTGAAGATTTAGGCCTTGCAAAACTCAAAAGGAAAGACCCACGATGCAGTAGGTGCTCCACACAAGCAAACATAAAGGCTAAACTGTGAAGTGAGCCTGTTACAAAGCTTGTGAATGTTTCAACAGTACCACTCTACCCAAGTGGATCCTCTGTTTCAGTCCAGGTCAGCTGCCAGGAACCACAAACCAC
The DNA here is from genome assembly GCF_000695815.1 of Acanthisitta chloris. Taxonomy (NCBI): domain Eukaryota; kingdom Metazoa; phylum Chordata; class Aves; order Passeriformes; family Acanthisittidae; genus Acanthisitta; species Acanthisitta chloris. Next base: position 14,991 of record NW_008670446.1, on the reverse strand, counting down.
ATGAAGGAAGGAATCTGCAGCAATCAGATATCACATAAGGACAGCCACTGGAAAAGGAAGTCCTCACTTGCCTTACTGAGGTTAGAGGCAGAAAGGACAGCACCAGTGACTGGCACAAATTCTACTCTTTTCTCTAGTGCATCTCCTCTGGATTGGCAGCTGCTTCAAACACTGTACTGCTAGTAGAAAAATGCAGGTGCTGAAGAAAGGAGTGAGTGGTAGTTCAGACATCTGTTTGGTTAGGTCTTGTGGAAGATCTATATAAGCCACTTGGAATGCACAGGCAAGCCTTGAGCAAACATTTCAGTGAGGCAGCTAAGTGACATCTAGAGATTCAGTACGTTGGACGGAGAAATATCCTTACATCAGCAGCATTTGTTTATAACTTAGGCATAACGTACAATGCAGCTTCTGAGCTGTGTGATTTATCCAAACATCTAAAAGAAAGGCATAATATTGCCAGAAGCTTATTCTGTGGTGTCAAAGTAGATTCAGGTTTTTGCATCAATGGCTGACAATCCTGGCTCTTCCACTGAAGAGGCTGTCAGTGCTTTTCAGAACATGTTCTTAAAAAATATAAATAAAACTCTGCACTAGGGGAAATGTCTCAAAAAGCAGTTATGGAGAATTTTCATGAAGTCTTGAAAATAACATATATTACGAAATGCTGTTCACAAAAGCATTGAAAATTAGCACTGCTCTACGTAATGTTTCTTGAGAAAATCATGCAATGTGATTACATACCTCTTGATAGGAAGTGTCAGTTCCTGCATTACGGCCAAATTCTAACCCAGATAATTACCTTCTGCTTATCTAAATTCCCCTCACAATTTCAGCTGAATAAGATCTATTGTTTTGTTTCACACCCTAAAATGCTGAGAAGTGCAGTGTTAGTGTACTTCTAACCAGAGGTGGTTACATTTTGGTCATTGTTTTTGTGAGAATTCTCACCTTCAGGGAATATTGGACAGATTATCACTGTATAAAAACTTGATGTAGAATTTTTCTAACATTGGAAATGGAAGAACTTGTAGCTAAAGGAAGTGACTATGAGATAAAGAGCCTAAAAGACTTGGTGTCTCTCAAGGAAACAAGAATTACATATGTATACACAAAAGTGCAATTAATTTGTATAATATATGATATATATAAATGCATATTATATATGGGTTCAGAGCAGAATCAAACTTATTTTTTAAAAAGTCTTTTCTCTGAAGCAGCCTAAGAAGTAAGAAAGAAATTTCTATGATTTTTCACTCTCTCAAAATTTATAGTTTATGTTTGCAAAATTTGCAAAGCCTTTCAGAGTCTTCTGCCGCTATACAACTGGCTAAGTTAGAGATGAGCAGTGGAAACTGGTAAGACCTATGCTCTACCAGCAGTAGTATTAATTAAATCTTATATACTGCTTTCTGAACTCAACAGACATTTATTTTTATTACCAAGAATGCCAAGGCTACTTACAGTTGTTTGCTGCTCTCCATGTTTTTCTTTTTTTCCTGAGAAAATAAAATTAACAGAAACTTAATTTGTACTAATGAGTTGAAGTAAGTATACATAAGTACAAATCTTTCAGATAAATTAGAAATTTGATTTCTCAATGTTATTTTTAAAAAAAGAGGAGAGAGAGAGCACAGCAGACTCTGATAAAAAACAACAAATAAAATTGTTTTTGTAGTCACATCATGTACCCTGGGTTAGGTCTTTTTTCTCCAGTCAGTCCAGGATTCTGACATCTGGCAACAAATTCCCTTTGTGCTACATCCCCGTTTCTTACAAAATCTGAGTTTATTTTTCTGTCCAAGTTCAAAAAGGCCAGAGGTTATCAGATTAAAAAGATGTAGGAGAAAAAAGGCCATCGATGATGTAAATACAAATCCTTATGGAAAAGGACAGACTTCAGAATGCCTTTGTTTTGGCATTTCAGAGCTCATCTTCAGTTTTAGCCATTGTTTTCACATATTTTTTAAACTATAGCACATGTTATATGGAATCCCAACTCTTTTTAATACATAAAATTACCCTAGGTTTTCCTTGAAGGAAAGTAGCTACACAAAGTTTTGGAAATGGAAGTAATTATCTAACATCTACCTTAATACATTTAACACAATAGAAGAAAACCTCAGAATTATGAGCTTAACCTGTAAAAGGACTGCTTCAAAATTCAAAATACATGAACTCTCCTCCTCACATAAGTTGTGGACACCACTGTTCTGGGACACAATTTGTTATGTGAACTTCATTTAGCCAAACTACATTACCCAAATCAAATTAAGTCAAGTCTCTAAAGAGAAATTTAAAACTTGACACATATTCCTCACTTGACTTTGTTACACAGTTGAGTTTGTTAGTAATTAAAAGCTGACAGGACCATCCAATTTAAATGCAAAGGACCAGAGTGTAAGTAGCTACTAAATATGACAAAAAAAGGCAAACAAAGGAAAAAAATTATTTAGGTACATCTGAAGATATTAATTTAGAAAAAAAAAAAGAGCTAATATATGAAGGTAATTGCCTTTCAACTCCCACAGAAATTAATAAACCTGCAATATGGGTTTGTGATCTTGTACCACAGCACAACTACTCTCGTTTCTTCCCAGAAAAGCCAACTGCAAGTGGTAGGTGTGGTTTCCTGGATACACCGTCCTGAGACACCATGGCAATGCAGGCATGGAATGGAAGTTCTTATTAATCTGTAGCTTATTGTTAAAGGCTTGTGCAGAAGAGATAAAGCCCAATGATTTTCCAAAATATACACCTGCTGAGGTTGTTCACTATATGGGTCTATTCAAATTTTTGCAGTATCATAGAAACATAGACTGGTTTGGGTTGGGAGGGACCTTAGAGACCATCTAGTTCCAACCCTCCTGCAATGGGCAGGGACACCTTCTAGGAAAACAGGTTGCTCAGAGCTCCAGCCAACTTGGCCTTGAACATTTCTAGGGATGGGGCATCCACGATTTCAGTGGGCAAGCTGTTCCAGTGCCTCACCATCCTCACAGTAAAGAATTTCTCCAATCCTCAATCTAACCATCTTATCTTTCATCTTAAAGCCATTCCCTCTTGTCCTATCACTACATGCCATTGTAAACAGTCCCTCTCCAGCTTTCTTTTAGTCTGCCTTAATGTACTGAAAGGCCACAATTAGGGAGATGATCTATGCCTCTAATCATCTTTGCGGCCCTCCTCTATAGTCATTCCAACAGGTCTGTGTCCTTCCTGTGCTTAGGACCCCAGAGCTGGATGCAGTAATCCAGGTGGGGTCTCATAGGAGTGGAGGGGCAGAAACACCTTCCTTGATCTGCTGGTGACACTTCATTTGAAGCAGCCCAGAATACACTTGGCTTTCAGGGCTGTGAGCACAGTGTAGAAGTTCTTCTTTGCCCCACACTCTAAATTTTGACAAAGGAGTGGTTTTCCTCAAATCCTTTAAAAATAACAAAAGTGACCCATGCCTGCTATTCCCCATGTTCCTAATAGGCCATAGGTTAGGTCTCAGATCCTGACTCTCCCTTCACACATGTGGCTGTGTGTAAAGAGACAAAGTTAGTAGTATTCCTACAAGGCCAAGTATCTACATTCAGTTCACCAGCTGCAACATATTTCTTTACCTTACTGCTAATATTATAAGGATAAAATAATTCAAAATTTGTGACATGCTGCAAATGCACAATGATAAGTTCCAAAGAAAAAAACCAATTAAATAAAGACACTGTGTGTATGAACCACTGTTGACCAGTGTTTCTTACACCACTCAAATGCCATCACAGGACAGAAAATACAACTGGACAACAGGTAAGGAATTCTATGTGCAATATAACCTTTGCTGAGGCATACAGCAAAGTTCTTACGCTCCCATGAGTGCTCTCACTCTCACAGTCTCCATAAGGTCAAAGTGGTTTTGCACAATTCTTAATGACAGTTTCCTAACCAAAGCAACCTCCTCAGTATCTCAGTCTGATGGGTGGATTATGATTTAGTAGTTATGGGTTTCAGCAACACCCAAGTCAAACACTGTTTGTTGTTTATAGTTGCCTTTCTGTTAAATGGAAAATTATACTCTCCCAAGAAGATGAAGTTATTGGCTTTATTCCAACATGGTACTGAGTGACATATGCCAATTTACTTGTCATCATATTCAACATGCCAGTATTAACATTTTCCTAACTGATATAGAATTTTTCTCACAAAACAAGTTTTAATAGCAGCTCCTTAGGGCTATGAACATGTTTCTACTACATAATAGGATGAAAAAATAAAAGAAAATCCATATTTATTACCATATATATAATTTACATTGGGTAAACTGGAAAATGCTTTCAAGAATCAACTAACATGAAAAGCATATTTGATAAACATGAATCCTTTTTATAATTTATATTCTGTTTTTCCAGGTTTCTGCAAAATGTTCTGACTTATATCAGATTTCATTATGATTTAAATATAAAGGGGTTTTTTTAAACTAATCATACAAAACTTTATCAAATGACACTCTTTAAAAAGACAGGAAGGCATTTAAATACATAACTGAAAATGTTCAGAATTTTAGTTGTAAGCACAGAGAGTGGGTTTCAAAAGTGGAAAACAGGGATTGTATGTGCACTCATTTATTAAACTTTCTAATCTGTCAGCCACACACTCAGTGTGTCAGATCCAGCTAGTACTTAAACCCTTAACTTCCAACTTCTGTTAATTTAAGAACAACAGAAATTTAGAAGCCTCAATTTAAGTTTTTAAAAATATGAATCAATATACAACAGCTTTTTAAACCATGAAAAACATAAAAGCAAAGGAAGAATGAAAGCACTTGCATAACACAGTATACACTTGCGTATAATCATTCTTGTAACTGCTTCCTAATTTGTGGAAACTGGAATCTGGGTATTTGATTCATATCTGGGAAGAGAATGAACACTTCCTGGTGTTTAGCTATATTTAGGAGCAGCAGTAACACACTCAGGTCCCTGGGCTTTACTACATGTTAGTGGAACACCTTGAATCAGCCATTGTCAAAACCACTGGATTGGCTGCTCAGTGTAACCCACACCCAGCAGTGTGTAGCCAGCCAATCAGCGTGTAAAATATTAGCAAGGTCATAGTAGTGTAACACACTCCTATAACTCAGAGATTACAAAGGACATTAAAATTCTGATGCCCCATTCATAAGGAAAAGATTGTAATGAGAACAGAGAATGGCACAACATTAATTCATTGTGTGACAAAGAATATAATGAGAATGGGAAATAGTACAAACATAACTCATTCTTGTTACAGCTTTAAGATTGTAATGTCATGGTTCATATCACATACTTAGGAAGAAAGGTATGGTAGAAGAAGAGTTGCAATATTAAACGTAACTAATCTGAATGCAGTACACATTACTATAAATGCAATATAATAAAAAAATGAAACATTACCTAAAAATGCTTTGTTAAAAGTGTTATAATTTCTCCATACATTTTTGTTTACAATTTGTTAATACTGTTGATCTGAAGGGTTGAAGTGTGTGTGTGTGTGTAGAGTTATTAACAGAGCTGTCCTCAAAATCTTTTTGCTCTTGTATATCTCTAGAAATCAATTGCAATTAAAAATAAAAATATTGAGGACAGTATCTGTGTCTCTCAAGACACACATTACGAATCATGTTTAGTCATTTTGTTTCATATAGTAAAAAGAAATAAAACCATAAAACAAGTTATGCATTTACCTCCTGAAATTATTGAATAACTTTAGTTATTGCTCATCTACCACTCACTCAGTGAGGTGCAATATCCTACATTATGTAGTAGACTTTATTGAAACATTTAACTGATAAGACATTAAAAATCTTTGATCATCCATCTAAGAGTCTGACAAAGCCCCAAGCAACTTGTGTCATTCGTTAGGCTCTCTGCAAGATCACCAAATCAATGCATTTTATTTTGTTTTTACAAGTAAAACAATATCTTTGTGGCTATTTCTGTCAAATAATAAAATAAAAAAAGAAGAAAATGTTCTCAAAGACGCTCCAAGTATATTAAAATTCAGGAAAGGTTGCTCTGAAGGATATCTTGTCCAACTCCTCAGCTCAAGCAGGATGACCTAGAGCCAGTTGCTCAGGACTATGTCCAGATGGCTTTTGAATATCTCCAAAGACAGAGACTTGACAAGTTCTCTAGGCAACTTGTGTCAGTGCTTAGTCACTCTCACAGTAAAACTGTGTTTCCTGATGTTCAAACAGAACTTTCTGTGTTTCAGTGTGTACCCATTGCCTCTTGTCATGTGATTGGGCACCACTGCAAAGAGCCTGGTTCTGTCATCCTTGCAGCCTCCATTCAGTTGCTTATATACATTGATAAGATCCACTCCCTGCTGATTTCTTCAGGCAAAACAGGGCCAGCTTTCTCAGCCCTTCCTCATGGATGAGATGTTCCAGTCACTTCACCACTTTCATGGCCCCTCACGGGATTCTCTGCATTAGCTCCGTATCTCTAAACGCAGTACACCAGGTGTGACCTTACCAGTGCTGAGTAGAGGTTACCAGTGCCAAGTAGGGGAAACATAAAAAATAACTTGACCTTGAATTAGAAAAACAAATATTCAAAAGAATTTACACTTGAATTAGGTCTACCATATTTCAGATAAAAAGTTTAAGACTTTGAGCTACATCAACATCTGAATATGACCCATTACCATATTATTGGCAAACTTAGATTTATAGTGATAAAAATAAAACTTCATTTCTTTATCTCTTTTCTAGAATGCAAGCTGAGATATTAACATTGAACCATGTGGATTCTACTCAGTCTATTCACTTGTCCAAAAGACAATCATTTCTTGAGAATCATAGCTCTATCTTCAATAAATTGGTTTAAAAAAGGGCAATGATTTTATGCAGTTACTGCATTTTCTAATTTATTTGTTTCTGTATTTGTATAAATAAATACATTCCAAAAAGTGACAAATGTGTTTTTATAGTGCTAGTTACATTTTAGTATCTACATTACATCCAGGTGTATTGTCAAAATGAGATAGGTGTAAAGACCATGAGCAGAGGAAAAAAAGTGATTGTGTGAGGGATGTTATGACAGTTCTGTATGCATAATACATGCATCCCAGGAGGCAATTCTGCATCTGTTACATATATTTACGTATTTTTACTTGTACTTTTGGAGATATTTAAGATTTATGGTGATTGATTCGATCCCCTAACAGATAATAAAAGAAAAACATGCAACAAGGGCATGATTTTGTTAGTGAGTGAAGTGAGCTAGGTGTGAAAGTTGTGCACATGGTAGGCTCTGTGAAGGTTAAGGATTTTTCTATTCTCAACACTTAGTAGCCTTTCTGCAGTGGCTTTCAAAATACTTTCAAAACAAACCTCTAATAGATTTGATCTATGTGCAGCTAAAGTATGTTTCTGTTCATTATAATGACTGAAAGAGGGTAAGAAAACAATTGCTAGATGTTAAAGACTAACACAGAAATGATGAAGACATTTTGTGAGTGAAAAGAAAAATCCTGAAGTCTCAGGGAATGAAGAAAGTGATGATAAATGAAGACAACACTGCAAGGGTAAAAAGACAGAAAAGATAAAATGGCTAAAGAGACAGACAGTTTTATACAACTAACTGTTTGAAGAAACAACACACTGTGTTGTACTGTAATGACATTTCCTGACCATTGAATTTTCTATGAAGAGATAGATGAGCCTTCTACTAGCTTTCATTACACAGCAGGTCTTTTTTAGTCTCTCTTATACAGGAGATTTGAAAATCCACATTCCTTGGAAAATTCCTAGATGCACTTGGAGGACAAAGGATAATTTTTTTGCTGCTTAATTTTGACTCTGAAACAGTGATGTTTGTACCATCTTCTTTAAGCATTAGAATACCATTTACAGAAAAAAAAACCCAACAGAAGGGTGAGCTTGAAGGCACAAACCAGAGAGGAGCTTTAACGTTCAGATGTGTGTAATCCTGCAACTGTCTCTTACATGGGTTTTTGAAGCTTCTTTGAAAACATCCCGTATCAGTCACTGTTAGAGACAGGCTATTATGCCAGATGAACTGTTCATCTTATCTGGTATTTCAGTTATTATATATGAAGTTAAAAAAGACCCAAACCCAAAACTTTAAAGATGGAGAATGGAGCAAACCCCTAAAGCGAAAATATAAATTTGACAATATGTTCTTTTTTCATCCATAATATTTTGGAACCATTTTCATTTACCTGAAGAGCATAAGAATTGGAAATTCTTCAAGGAATTTAAGATATTCCACAAAGTTATTAAAAAAAGTTATTGCTACTAATTAGATGATAAAGGCATATTTTTATGTACTATCAATAAAAGACTTCTAACAGTTTGTATTTCCCGCAGCTGAAAGGAAGTCATCAAACAGTTACCAAATTGTATTCTGTTAGCTAAATACAGTTTGTAAAACAGATTTATATTAAAATACAGCATAACTCTTATCAATAATGTTACACTGCATTGAGAAATTCATTTAAAAATAATGGATGAATATCATGTTGTATTTATTCAGATTGAGAAACTTGAGGTGGGCCTGTGTGAACATCATGAGGCTGAATAGGGCTGAGTGCAAGATCCTGCACCTGGATCAGAGCAACTCCAGTATACAGACTAGGGGATAAAGGGATTGAAAGCAGCCTCAAGGAGAAGGGCTTTGGGCCTGCTGGTGGATGAAAAGCTGGACATGAATCCAGAAGGCCAAACATATCCTGACATGCATCACAAGAAGAACAGCCAGCAGGTCAAGGGAGGTGATCCTGCCCCTCTACTCCTCTGTCATGAGACTGCACCTGGAGTACTGATCCAGCTCTGGGGTGGCCAACACAAGGAGCACATGGACCTGTTGAACTGGCTGCAAAGAAGGGCAAAAAACCTGATCATAGGGATGGAGCTCCTCTCCTATGGAGCCAGACTGAGAGAACTGGGGTTGTTCAGTCTGGAGAAGCGAAGGCTCCAGAATGACTTTATTGCAGCCTTTGAATACTTAAACGGGGCCTATAAGAAAGATCAGTACAAATGTTTTAGTTGGTCCTGTCACAGTAGGACAAGGAACAATGGCTCTAAAGCAATGTTTTTACACTAAAAGAGGGTTCTTCTAAGGAAGAAGAATTTTTTATGATGAAAGTGGTAAAACATTGCAACAGGTTGATCAAAGAGGTGGTAGATGTCCCATCCCTGGAAATATTCAAAGTCAGGTTGGACGAGGGACTGAGCAATCTGATGTAGTTGAAGATCTCCCTGCTTATTGCAGGAAGGTTGGACTAGATGACCTTTAAAGGCCCTCTCCAACTCAAACTACTCTATGATTCCATGTTTTTGAGTTTGAATTTCCAGTACCAACCTACCCTACCCTTAGTTTCTTAGTTTCTTTCACAAATTAGATGCAAATAAGAACATGTTTGGAATGACAAAAATAAAAATACCAAAATTAAATGGCCAAAAGACACTACATAAATCTGTGAGCCATAGACTAGTATGTTATTTTGAGTTGAGATAGATAGACATTTACTTGCACTTTTTGCAAGCTGCATGTCCTAGGTAAAGACAGAAGTCTAGTCCAGTATCATTTTTAGTTAATAAGGAGTTTGTGTCAATGTTTATTTTATACAAACAGGTAAATTCACAAACATTTGAGGTGAAACTTAGAGGGTGGGGATGGAGAGAGAGAAACACATCTTTACATGTGTTTCCATGTGCCTACTAATCACATTTCTACCTCCCTTAATAATATCAGTTCTCAGAGTGATCAGGCATGTTTCAGCAGAAGCTCTGGAAAGCCAGATATCCTTACACAAATAATTTTAATTGCAATAAAAGTTTAGGTCACTCTATGATAACTGAACAATAGGAATAGTAGAGCTTTGTAACTTTACAGCTTTTCTGTGCAGGTGTTTTTGGTGTTGTTTTTTTGTTGGTTTTTTTTTTTTGTGATTTGGGCATATTTTAAAAGAATAGTATTTTCTGAAGGTCCAATATAGTTCATTGTAGATGGGGTGAAAGACTACTTCTACCCATTATAGTAGCCCCATAAGCAAGTTAAAGTTAATTTTGTTACTTTTCAAACTTTTATTTTCCCTGCATATTTTGTTAAACTGTTCCATTCATCAGTAGAAGATAAATTAATGGGTTGCAGTTGGAGATAGCTATTTAAGATGTTTAAACCATGCACTTAATTGGCATGTTAAAAGTTAAACAGTCAGAGTCAACTCCAGTACATAAAAATGTGTAAGCACATAAACTATGGCACTCTATTCCACGGCTCAAGAGGCAACACTCCATCCACTTCATTAATCAAGGGTATGCCCCAAGTTGCAACATGATTTACTCTCACTCTTTGTAATGCTCAGCTATAAGGACATACAGGTCTCTACAGTGGAGTAAACTTAGGATACAGATATCAAATTTGAAACACCTATTTTAATAAGCCAGTTTTCTTATTTTAGTAGCTGCATGGTTTCTTATCATCCTCATCAAGAATGGGGCCGCTACTTCTGATACAGTTCATGCCAGAGAAATTCTAGTACTCAGAATAATTTTATCAGTATTATGGCCGATGATGTCAATTATGATGGCTCCTTATGAAGGAAGACACCTATTCTTTAGAAAATGGATTAACAGTGCACCTGATTAGTAATCCCTGAAATCTTCAGGAGGCAGCAAACAGAAATAAATTATTGTGGGTACCTAGCTTGAAATATACTGGTGCCTCAGAGGTGAAAGGCTGTCTGAAGGAAAAACTGAACACCAATGGAGAGTCCTAGTAAAACAATAGAGAGAAAGAGAGCAGGAAAGAAGGAAAGGAGAATGAAAAAAAGAGGGAGGAAGGAAGAGTTGGAGAAAAAGAAAGATCTTTTCTATCTGTTGCTTTTAAATTTTCCCCAGGACATAGAATCTTGTTCAACAAATGCTACTTTTTAATTAAAGGGGCAGGCATCACTCTGAAACCCTTGTGTTCATGTTTGTATCATCAAGGTTTCAGAATACTGGAAGGACAAAGAATTATTTCCCATCGTCAGTGTCCATGGGAAGATGAGAAGCACAGCATACTGTAGTTGGAAAGAGGAGACCAGGACACTGTGGTATGCCATGGGTATTCAACAGGTAATGCGTGGGACTTTAGTTTACATTTCCTTGTGCAAAAAATCCTGTCATGGACTAGATAACTCAGAAGGATAACACAGTACAACCTTGAGCTAAGAAAATTCTTTATATACTAGCCTATACAGTCTCTACTTTGGCACAAGGTGGGCAAGGCTGATATCATCCATCTGGTCAGGAGGTGCCCTGCCTATTGGATATATCTGTCCAAATGCAAACATGATGTTTTGTAATTGAAATGAGGTTACTATTGGTAATAGGTGCTTAAGATGTCTGATCAGTCTAATCTAATAATTAGGCATTCAATCACTTGTTAGACTATTTAAGTATTTTATCTCATAACTGTTTCATACAGAGTCTTTAGAGCTTTAACCATAATCTTGATTCCCTGCTCTAGTGCAATGAAGCCTATTTTCTTAGGAGCTCAGTGTACCCTCATTGTGAATCTTTTATTTAACCTGCACTGTGTAGGAAGTTTAAATGCTGAATGTCTGGTCCCAGGGATCTCAAGGGAGCTATTTCCATGCTAAGCAGTGCACTGAACTCCAAGTAAAATGGACAGGTTTTCAGAGGTGAACTGCCACCAAAGCAAATAAAGCTCTAGTTGCTTGGCATTTGCAACTCATGTGGCCTGTTGCTTTATATCTCATTGGCAAATGTTGGCTAGAGTTTGTAGACTACAAAGACTGCACTGAAAATGCCTAGCACTGCTGCAGTTAGGAAAATGCAAAGCTCTGCAGTAATCTCTGAGCAGCTATTGAATGAATAGTCAGATTGGCTAATATAAGCCCCAGAATCAGATGTCTTCTTAAAATCCATTACCATAGTATTCCCCTTAGAACAGTAGTTAGTTTCATCAATTCGCAGCTTTATGACCTAGCCAATTAATATGAGTGATATCCTGACTTCCGCTCATAAAAACAATCTCTCTCTAATGCTAGTATAATTTGGAGATATAATACTCAAAGAACTAACTTTCTGAACAGTGAGGACGTTACTCTATAAGAGCCCATATACCATTACACAAAACCTGGATCACCAAGGCAATGAATCTCTTTTTGAAGACATACTCAATAGCATGCACCAAAAATATGTCAGAGACACCTAAGGTACATACAAGTATCAGCACCTGGTAAATTATTGCATGAAATATTTTCCTCCAATTCACTAAGAAGCAATACAGAGTTCTTCAGTTTCTCTAGATGTTACCATAATTTTTTATCCATAGTCTGTTACAGAGGACAAAATTTGTTCCAAAGACAAATATGTTACTTCAGTCACATCTCTTTACTCCAGAAGTGAATACGGATGACATTGAATGGATCAAATCAACCAAGGTGTTAAATTATAGTTATTTCAATTGAGGCCATATATATATTAGCCACAGATATTTTAGAATATATATTAATTATATTGTCATTGGTTTTCATAGTTTCCAATTATATTATGAAGGATCTCATAGTGGGGAGATCAAACCCATAAGAATGTCAATACTAATCAGTATCACTGATTCCTTCTATTTACCTGATCTTTAAAGTAAGTAAGGTTTCCTTTGGACAAGTTGTGGAGTTAGTGCTTTTACTTTTGTTGAATTTCTTCAAAGTATTTATTTTATATGACTTATAAATAAGGACAGTCACTGCCTGAAGTGATTTTAAAATCTATTTCTCTATACTGTCGGGTTTTTTAATTAAAATTTCCATCTGATTAAAAGTCAGTGTATTTCCTTGAAATGAGAGGTTTGGTTTTTTTGATTTGGGGGATACTACCAGCATTAATTTTACAATATAACTTGCAAGAGAGAAATAAATATGATGAAGAGGAAACTAGCATCAGCTTCTTTAAAATACAATACGTGTGCCATTGTGCCATGGACAGTCATTTTAAGAAAAATCAAAAAATGTCAGATATTTTTCTCAAACTGATTATTTTAAACTTGTCACATATAGGCATGCAGATGTATTTATATTTGTATGTATGATAGCTTCACCAAAAGCGGTGTAGTGACATAGACATAGACATTATGTGGAGTGTCTTTACCCTATCACCTTTAAGAAGAATTTTAACACTGATTCTCCTATGTCATTTTTTAATGGAGCTTCTGCTTCCTAGTTAGCTGATGACAGGCAGGATTCAGGGATACCACATTCCTAGCCTTAGTACCTCACTTAATCACATGAAATTTGAGGACGTGGTTAACATCCTTGGCTGTTTGCATGACTTTATACAATACCAGACAGCTGCATTAATCCTATCATGAAGCAAAATTTCTAGTTTCAGAGGTATTGCAGCCTAGATAGATAGACTTTACACTCCAGATAGGTATTACACCCTTGATTGTAAGGTCAGCCACTGAGAGTGTAAAAGAAACGTATTTTAATGACTTTTTCCACCTGACTCGGGATTAGACCAGGATGCCTCTGGATCCTATGTGTAGGGATCCAGCTATCTTCAAAATCCATCCTTCACTTAGGCACACTTTTTGAGAGAAATTAACCCTGGACAATGTCAGTCCAAGCCTTCTGAAATTCAATTACTGTGTGGTATATGTTCTGTAAAGTAGTATTCCCATCTGTGTCACGACTAGAAAAGAAATTTCTTCATTTCTGTTACTCAACAAATATGTTTGGAAAGGCAGCTTGGATATAGTTACCACACTGACATAATTACACGTTCAGCCTTTAGTTATCTGTGGGTCATAATTTTAGATGATGGAAGTCTGCTTAAGTTAAAACTCATAATTAAGGAACTGGTTTGGTTTGAGTGGATTTTTAAAATCTTTTTGCTTTTATTTTTTTTTTTTGAAAGACATCTGAAGAGATATCTAGATAAAAAAAAATTTGCAAACTTCTTCAAAGTAAATGGAAATATACAAGAATATTTAAATATCTTGACATTCTTTTAACAACTTTCCCAGTGAATTCTACCACTTTTTTACTTTATATTTGGGTTTATTGTTCTGTCTTATCTAGGATAATACCCTGATGTACAATTAGTCATTTTCATTTATGTGGGATTTTTCACATTGTGAAATTAAAGAATTGGGGTGTTAGAAATAAGTCTTCAGTGTGTTTTAGCTTTCCCAACAGTATGTGGAGCAGATTTACCTAAGCTTACAAAGCATAAATAGGTAACTAAAGGATCAGTCTGTCCAAAAATATCTGTAGACATTAGAGGTCAAAACATAGGAGACAAAACCTATTCCAAAAAATGAGGCTATGTTTCATCATAACAAAAAAAAAAAGAAAAAAGAAAGAAAGAAAAAACAACAATCCCTCCCCAAAACCCCCCATATGATAGATATTCTGCAGAAGAAAAGAGCTATGGAGCAATCAGCAAATGAGCTCATGTACACTTCATTTTCTATCTATACCTCTCTGTATTAAGCTCCATCCTTTCCTTATATTAGGGAATATCACACTCAAGGATGAATCCAAACATCTTTGTAATTTTGATAGAGCAGAGAGAGGGCTCTGATTCCTAATTTCTGAGATGGAGATAAGAGGGGGAAAGAATTCCAGCAAGGTTGTGGGTTTTTTTTGTTGGGTTTTTCTTTTTTTGTCTTTTTGTTTGCTTTGTGGGTTCATTTTGAAAAATGGAAATCTGTGTGAAAATAAGATTATCAAGGGCTGAATTCAGTCAGACCATTTTGCAGTTTTTCACAGAGTGACATGTTATCTACATGCACATGCAAATATGCTGTCTTATTCTTTCATTTTGTAATACATATCTAATGTGCACTGATAGCAGAGAACAATTCTTGCACATGAAGCCTGTGAAGTGATATGTTGTTTTTGCTTCATTCTCAGGGAGACATTTCCCATAGAAATGGATGTACTGTTTAGAGGGGTTACATAAGCACACACACACACACACACACA
>NW_008670445.1:0-27426 GCF_000695815.1 Acanthisitta chloris | reverse complement strand
GGGGACTGAGTGCACCACCAGCAAGTTCACAGGTGACACAAAGTTGGGGGGGGAGTGTGGATCTGCTGGAAGGCAGGAGGGCTCTGCAGAGGGACCTGGATAGGCTGAAGAGATGGGCTGATTCCAACAGGATGAGGTTTAACAAGGCCAAGTGCTGGTCCTGCACTTTGGCCTTAACAATCCCATGCAGCACTATAGGCTGGGGACAGAGTGGCTGGAGAGCACCAGGCAGAAAGGGACCTGGGAGTTTGGATAGACAGGAAGCTGAACACAAGCCAACAGTGTGCTCAGGTGGCCAAGAAGGCCAATGGCATCCTGGCCTGGATCAGGAGCAGCGTGGTCAGCAGGACCAGGGAGGTGATTCTGCCCCTGGACTCAGCTCTGATGAGGCCACACCTTGAATCCTGTGCTCAGTTCTGGACGGATATCACCGATCGTACAAAAAGCTGAGCTGGTGGTAGCATTCAAAACACTTAACTAAGCACTCATATGTAGAGAAAGGATGAAGGTTTCCCGCTCTTGATTCCCTAATTCACTCCAGTAAGTTCAAGGAGGCAGCATTTTCACAGTAGAGTGAGAAGCAGAAGTCATCACAGAAGTATCCAAGTCAGCTACTTCCTACTCCACAATTGTGGGGGCAGACTAATACCCACGTACAGGGTCAAGTCCTCAGAAACTGACAACTAAATTCTCTCTAGGGTGAATCAGCACAGCTCTATATACTTCCAGAGCAACTTTATTATCTGAAGCTTTTTTGTTTGCAATTTGACAATTACAGGCACACTGGGTTAGGTGGAAATGCTAGGCAACAAACCGAAGGGCAAAGAAATTAAAATAGAAGCCTTTGTTTCTCATATTGCAAAGGCAAATATCCCGTGCAATTGTAATGTGTGGGGAAAACTGGAAAGGACAGAAACAATATGTCAGCTGCACAGTTTAAGTAGACAGGTAAGATGGGCAAGCCAGGACCAGATCCTACCCTCTTCAAGATCATTGCAAAAATTATTTGTGTGGCAACAAGTAGCTGCATGCATGCCACATCCATCAGTCACATTCAGAGCTCTTGTATGGATCTAGGAAGCAACAGATCCTCTGCTAGCAAAGCCACATGATACTCCAGAGAGGGTATGATGCTACACACCACCATCTGCCCACTGAGGAGGTGGCAAACACTGATCGTTTGGGTTAAACTCTAAGCAACTTTCCTTCACACCTGTACTTTCTAGCCCTTACAATTTAGAGATTTCAGCCTGGCATACAGCTCATCATCTCACATGCAGCCTCCTGGACTCCCTTTGTTGCTCTCATCCAGCTCTGGATGCCAGAGACCCTGTAATTTGTGAGCAGCTTGTTGGCTTGAAAGAACACATCCACCGTTACTGTGGTTCCAGGAGTCCAAGTGACAAAAGTCCACTTTTGGCACAAAGAGCTGTTGCTTAATGTTTCCCTAAAAGGAAATTATAACGGGATCTGTAGGTGAGATCAATTTCTTAATGTATTTGTATCATACAACATACTGAAGCAATGAAATCCCCAGTTTAATCACACATTCCTGTTGGGAACCTTACACAATAAAGAGACCACACTCTCCACAAGCCATAAATATATGAAAAGTTAACAGCACATTAGGCCTCCCTTCCAAGATCAGATGCAAATTCACAGCACAAGCTCAGGGGAAAAGCTGACAGGACCAGGGAATATCCACCATGCCTGAAAAGGGCAGCAGTTATCCCAGAGAGAGGAGGACATTATGCAAAGTGGGGAAATCTGGCTTCTCTTGTGGGTGAAACCACAAAAACTATGTAAAGCTTCTCCTTCCTTCCTCTTCCTCTCATTCTGCCCACACACACCCCTGTGCAATACAAGCATGACAGCAATGAACAGGACACAGCTGAGCATTACATGGGACCTTCTCAAAGAAATCTCTGCAAAACATGAGATGTTAAGAAAGTTTCTGGCTCATTAACAGCTAATTCCTACCAACAGGCAGCAGCTATCAAAGGGTCTTGTGGTTTATTCCGAACATCTGCTTGGCTTTACTCAATTACTGTCCTCCAAGATCCTCCACTTCTGGATCTCAGTGTTCATGTTCCACGCTTGATGCCATGAAGAAGAATGGGAAACAGGTTGGAGGACCTTCTCTTTTTCCTTGCAGTCCTTGGTCCATTAATGCATGTGCGAGACAGTTGTCTCAATCTTTCATCAGCATTTATAAGTAAAATTTGTGCAACCTTTGCTAGCGTAACCTTTGTATTGCAACCTGGGAAATACTAGCAAAGTGCCTGCAGAGGACAGGAGGTACGAGTATAAGGTGGTCAAACATCTTCTCCAAAGAAACCACAACTTCCCTTCAAAGCTGTCCACAAAATGTCACTGTCCAATCCAACGCTCTCAATTTTCACATAAACACACTCACAGTGGTCCTCATCCAGCACAGCCAGTCTATCTAGTCCATCAGCCTCTTTCTGATAGCAGTAAAAAGCTGGATTCTTCATGTAGAATAAAAGATGGTGTGTGCATAGTATGGGACCCTGCTTTATCCCTCCCAGTAAGCTTACTGAGATGAGGTATTTAACAGTCAGTCATGGACCTACTTTCCACAAATGTATCTAACCCCTACAACCAGGTACATTCCTGGCCTCTAACATATCCTGTAGCAATTCACTGCACTTGTGTGTTGTGAAAACACTACATCCTTTGGCTTACCTGCAGCTGAATCATTTCACTGTGTGTCTCTGCACTTGTGCTATAAGCAATCCTGAGTGAAACATATTTTAATTCTCTCTTGAAAAATGCATCAGTCTCCAGCAGCTCTCCTCTTTCTAAGCAAAAAGGCTTTGCATAGTCACCTTGCATATGAGATTTTATCACCCTAGTTGCCCATCTCTGCATTTCCTACAGTTCCAATCTAAAGTTTCTCAGACTGGAACTGCCCTCTGCATTGCAGATGTGGGCACAATATGGATTTATGTTTCACTTTGCTCTGAACTCTGTCTTCTCTATACCCACCAAGAGATGCAGTGAGGTTTTCAAGTGAAATACACAATGATTTCAACAGCCTTCCAGAGGAGCTGAGCAAATTAGGGCTGTTCAGTCTGGGGAAGATAAGGTTGTGTGGAGACCTCATACTAGGCTATCAGTATCTGAAGGGCCTACAAGGGAGCTGGAGAGGGACTCTTTGGTAGGAACTGCAGTGACAGGACAAGAGACAATGGGTACAAATTGAAGGAGGAGAAATTTAGGCTAGATATTAGGAAAAAGTTTTTTACTATAAGGGTGGTGAGACATTGGAACAGGTTGCCCAGGGAAGTGGTGGCTGCCCCAACCCTGGCCGTGTTCCAAGCCCGGCTGGATGAGACCTTGAACGACCTGGTCGGGTGGGAGGTGTCCCTGTCCAGGGCAGAGGGGTGGGACTGGATGATCTGTAAGGTCCATTCCAAACTGTAAACTTCTATGATGCTATGATATGATTCTATGATAGAGCTATTCACAATGTCAACATACATCCCTAGAGCAAGCCCTTATTTCCCACACAAATTGCTTTGCAGTGATAGGTACTAAATCTCATCTACCATATTCTCAGTTACATGGATTTGTGACAACCCTGACACACTATCTGGTAATGGCCAGACTGAGGCAACTGCTTTTATTTTTCAAATACTTGTGGGGTTTTGTTACTCATTTCCAAGGAAAAACCCATGCTGACAGATTACAGTGCTAGTAGTGCTTTAAATAGTCCAGATCCTCACTTACATACTTCATAACTGCACTTACCAAATTCCTTTTCATTCACTTTCAAATAGCCTAAAGAGAAGCAACCGGTATCAACAGCTATAAATTATACAAACACAGTTGCACACATATAAATATAGTTATAAATACAAATTTGTTAGAAATAAACATCAGTACAATAAAAATCACAGCCCAAATCTAGCTGTAAGAGATTTCCTCCCCTCCCTGAACTGCAAGGACGTGCCAGGGAAAAGCTTTCCCGTGTTCCCTGGAATGTGGTATCCCTGCTCTTCTAGCCAGACTCTCAGGACATTAAGCATCACACTCTGAAGGTTACTATGTGTGAAAACATTAATCACAAGGACTGCAAAGTTTAATAACCGTGCTCAGGAATTCAAGGGCCTCACCAGCACCCCAAACAACCTGACAGGAAACATCCGGCCCGAAATACATGCCACTATCTTCCAACTATTCCTGATTACAGAATTCAGCCTTCCATTGCCAGTGGTCTCATAGCAGGTACACTGCTGCTTGAGCCACATCTTGAAAGAGCGTCTCCCACCTCCAAGAATGGAAATAGTAGGGACACTGTACTCTTTGCAATGTCTCTAGAAGAAACGTGGTCTGACCCTGTCCCAGATAGATACTCCTAGCACCCCAACATCCTGCAGCTTAGTGGGGTGGAGAACACCATCAGCAGTGTGCATCCCTCATCCTAGCAGCTAGGGATCAATCCTGGTGTGGTCTGCTTCTTTGCGTGAAAATTCTGGGACCATCCAGCCAAGGATTCTTTATTATTTTGGCTGCAAATGAAAAGTAACAGCCAGAGAGACCTGAGGATTTTTTACCCACATATAAAATATTTCTGCACAGAGGTGCCATGGGAAGAAAATGAGTTCTTTTTGGAGAGGCTAGGAAGAAATCCAAGCAGATAAAATCAGCAAGGTGCAGAACTCTGACGTGCCAGAGTCTGGGCATATATTTCCCCATCACCAGCATTAAGAACACAAGGTATCGGTATTGTTCCAGGAATTAGTCAGGAAATCCTAAAGGAACAGCAACATAATGATCACAGTTAATTTTGGTATCCACAAGACACCAAGAGGATTTCAACTGCAAGGGGAAGATGAATGTGTCACAGAAGGAAGATAAATTATAAATATTTTAATGAAGGCAATAAACCAAAGGGAACTTCCTACTTTGAAAGTAATTTGACTTATCATGATTCTATCTTGCCATAGAAGAAAATTAGCAGCTGGCTTTGATTTAGAAGTGAATTGTATGCTGATTTTGGTACAGCCATCATTGTTTTACTTGTAATGACGATGATTTTTCAAGACAGCTTTTGGCTCAGTTCTGCTTGACTCACATGCAGCCCCAAATCACCTTGGGGAATGGCAGTATGATCAAGCACAGCCACAAGAGCCCCCAGATCTCTGCTGGCTGCTACAGAACAGATCACTGCAGGAAACACTTGTTCAGGCTACATAGGATGTTGCACTCTGACTGCTTTAAGAGTCAAAGGCCCATATGTCCTGAACCACACCACCACAGATATAGTGTGACTACCCTAACCACACACTAAGAGGGGAAGAGCCAGCCTACACAGAGCACACCCTTGGACAGGAAGATTGGTCTCCAAGCGCCCTGCAATAGCCAAGAGTTATACACACACAAAAATGAAGCAACTGGAAAAGCCTGAGCTGTGCTGGAAACCCTGTGAGCAGTGCCAGAATGGTCCCTGCACCTTCAGCATCTTTCCCTGCTCAGCAGTTTCAGGAGGAGTCAGAAGCAGGGCAGCAGTGGGAGACAGCCACAGCTCTGCTCTGTGGGATGAAAGTTCTGTACCAGAGCCCAGTTGGAAGGTGGCTGGGATGTGTCCAGGCTGTGCCTGAGCCCAGCTTGAAAGAAGGAGGGATGAATCAGAGCCTCAACTCTCACTGGAGCAGCAGTTGCAGGGAGTGCAACAAGAAACTGGACCCTCCTGCCTTCCCTTTCCTTCTTGTACAGCCTTTCTTCTGGTGCAGCAACAGCCATGCTCCTAGGTTTCTTGCACCAAGGAGCTTGAGAAGTGTGATGTTTGAGAGCAGCTTTTCTACCACACTGGTCTGTCACATGAGCATGTCCTTGTTTAGCCTGTGCTAAGTGCCTGACTTGCTAAGTGCCATGGCACATTGCCCCTCAGTCAGACTTGCATGATGACAAGGAAGGGGGTGATGGAGCCTCATCCTGTAGCTTCCTTAGGGAGAACCAGACAGCTCCATCTACGAGGGCTGTCAATTTGGGCAGAATGTTTCCAAGCAGAGGGTGACACAAACCCCATTGCAAAGCAGCAATGCACTGATTGCATGAGTGTCACATGTAGAACTTACAGACATTTCTCAATTAGTATTTTTCTCCAAACTGGTCGTCATACATCAGTTCATAGGAAGGTAAACTTTACTGTTCCCATCTCTTAGCAAACTGAGGCACAGAGGGGGTATCAGATTTGTTGGATTTGCTGAGGTCCCAAGCCAGCTTTTTCTCCTCTGAGCATTACATCCTCTTTGTATGATGCTGAAGATAAGCAGCCCCACAGAGTTCACCTGGGCACTGGTAACAAGGGCCAATTCTCACACACAAAGTGAGACATTGGGACAGGTGAAGGAGCTGCTCTTGTCCCAGGAGCAGACACATAGAGGCACCTGAGCTCAGGACTACACTTCTCAGTACAGGATATAGATTAGAATTACTCCCAGTGCCAATTCAAGCTTAAATGGCTGTGAGAGGTTGTGCTGGTAACACCAGAAAGTGTTGCAGGTAGTCACAGGCTCATCTGTCAAAATCCTCAGTACTGATGGTCCAA
This sequence comes from Acanthisitta chloris, assembly GCF_000695815.1. Classification (NCBI taxonomy): domain Eukaryota; kingdom Metazoa; phylum Chordata; class Aves; order Passeriformes; family Acanthisittidae; genus Acanthisitta; species Acanthisitta chloris. The sequence goes on along the minus strand of NW_008670445.1, from coordinate 20,849 downwards.
AATACCTCCTCAATCGGAATTACCCAGCTGAAGCAGGCAGTTATTTTCAGACAAATAGGCAGGTACAAAAGCAAGTTTTTCTTTTTGGCAGAAAACATAGAAGGCTTACAGTAAATAAAAATGACAGTTTTATTGCCTTCTGATAAAGTCTAAGTTTCAGTATGTTTCTTGGTTTAATATTAAAATCATACCCAGTTCCATTTCTTTAACTGTAATAAGTTAGACCACAACACTAATGTCAAGTCACAAGGAATTTGTTAGCAGGGCTGTTTAAGCAGAGACTTGGTTTCATTTCATGATGAGTTTATCATGTTGCATTGCCAATTTATCTGTAATTTGTCACTGTTTGACTGGCAACTATAAAAATAGCCTCTGCTTTACTAAGTGAAACCCTGAACCATGAAGAGTCTTTTGCTAAAGGAAGTCTGACCTGTTCAGACTTTACTGTAGAAAAATCAACCTTTTCTGACCCAAAGACTTTCCTGCACTCAATTTTCAGACACACTTGAACAACATACAAATTCTTACTGGAAAGTCAATCTTTCTAAATCAGCTGTCTGGATAATTTCAGTGTCTGAATTGGGAAAACAAAGGTCTAACATTTACTTCGGCACATAAACATTCTCCCCAGACAAAACCACACATGCTATTAACTATTTCACCTTGGAGTCTGAACTTCACAAGAACTTAAACAAGCTGTCCCCTCAAAGGGGCTATCCCAGCACTTGTTGGCTCAAAACTGTATCAAGAAAGGAGAGTCTGTGATGTTCCCATAAAAGAAAAACAGCCTTAGTCAAAGTGAAATCCTAAACTTTCCAGTGGTTCTTTTAAAACCAGTGGCTTTAGGAGTAAGCTTGATATCTGACAGTTGCTACACACACAGAGCTGTGTTTAAATATACAAGGGCTGCTCCTGATTTTACTCACATTGAGGTGGGTTAGAATAACTCCAACGAACTAAGCAAAGATATATCTCAGAAAGGAGAATGCAAATAGGAACAAAAATAAAGACCATTAAGTTTAATTTTTCCAAATGAGAATTTCTGTTTAAATGCTATTTCAGTGTGACTGGTCTATCACTGTGCCACTGACATTTGCCTATATGGCTCTAGGAAAGAAATATCCCCTGTTGCTAAAACACAAACCCAGCTTGTTTCCTTCCAGCCATGCTCAGAACAGTCTCTCCAAACAAAGGTATCACTTGAACACAAACCAAATCTAGATACCCACTGCCTTGCTCTTCAATTAAAAGCAAGGACACAGATAAGGTGTTCCCAGACTGCTCCAGTAGCTTCCCCATCATCTGGTGTACGAGGAAGCAAGTCAAGGGAACGAGCCATGTCCAGCTGCATTTTATAGGTTGAACCACTCCCAGCAAAGAGAAAGGTGAGAACATCAGTCTTGGTTCATCAGAAGCCCTGGGACTGAGCTGAGCTCTTTACTGTTCCTACAGAGAGGCCACAGTGGCACCACATGGGGCTGGAAAAGGCACCCATGGAAAATAAACTCAGCAGAAAGCAGCAATATGAGAACGAGCTGCCATCAGGGAATTTGGAGTGATTCTCAGAACAAGCAGAAAACACAGGAAAAGTTGATAAAAACAATGCTGGGCTTGCTAAGGGACAGCCTGCTAGCCATCAGCTTTGACACAAGTACTTTGAGTTGCAATCTTAATATCCACATGCAAGAGTGAACAATGCTCTAACTCCACATTACTAGAGATCAAGCCTATACTGACAGCTCAGTAGACATCGACTGTGTGCAAGAACAATTACAATAACAGGCTTTGTCTTGGAGCATGGCTGTAGGAACAGCAGTTCAGAGAAAGGCTGTGGTGGCTACACACCACTGTGAGCATACCTAGGTGCACACCTTACAGGCTTCCTTTCAGCATTATCTTGTGCAGTGAATGCCCAGCATCCTGACATGTGCCTCAAGCATTCTTTACCACTGCACCACGCAGGGGACTGGGGCCCATCACGACTCATCAGGTGAGTCCTCACACTCAATTTGCCTTTTTAACAGGAACGCAATATTGCTGGTTCATAGTCATCCTGCGATCAGCCAGTACACTGACATCTCTCCTTCTCAGTATTTCCTAACTGATGAGGCTCCTGCTTAAGAACTGGTTTTCATTATTAGTCACTGAGCACCCTCAAACTCTGTACTGCTGCCATTTCTTCTACTTCGGTCTCAACATTCCTGGTACGATACTCTGCCCCTTCCCCATGCTGATGTTGCTTCCTAACTTCTATCCAAAGAATGTTTTATTAATCAGCACCAGGTTTTCAATCTAGAGGAATAAATAGAAATAGTGGATAAGGTCGAGCCCTAAGGTGTGCTCCTCACCTCCAGCCATCCCCAGACCTGATTTTGATATAGCTGGCTGTCTCCTAATAGAGTAACTCCGATTGCACTTAAATTCACTTTTCCTTAAAAATCACACTGTCTGGGCAGAACCAAGGCTCCCTACCATTGCCCATCCTGTAGCACTGAGAGGTTTTTGTCTGATGGCCAGCCTACTCCAACCCAAGAAAGTTTCTTTGTTACAAACTTAAGTCAGATGTGACTTGCACATAAATAGGATTTTTCAAAGGGCAAGAAGACATGTTAGGAGGGAATGGCCCGTTGAGCTGTTTTCCTGTCGGCAGCGCAGTGTCACTGGCTCTTGACTGTGCTCCCCAAACTCTCTCTCAAGATGGCAGTGGCAAGGCAAGAACATTGGTTTCAGTGGTGTCTGCGGGAACCACCAACCCACATCGAGGCCATCAGCTGCCACAGCCAACAGCTGCTGGTTTCAAAGCAAGACATTATGCTTGACAGGCGATTAATACTATCCTGAAGTCACCTGAGACTATGACCTCTTACCTCAAATATCATCCCTCCCCAAAAATATCTAGGGCATCACAACCTCTTAGTGCTCTCTATTCTACACTGGTACCTTCTTGATACCTCATCGAGTATCAATGGTTGGTTAGATGCAGGAGAGATATACTGTGGGACAAGAAAAGGACACAGGAGCCACACTAATAGCGTGTCTGCCTGGTACGGCAGCTGGATGCCAGCAAAATCCTTTCAGTTCAGGCCAGGCTGGTGAACAGTCCCAAACACTGCCACTCGTATAGAGGCCACAGCTCTTATCTTCTAGAATTGTTATTTGTCAGTGATGAGCAAGAAAAACTCTGGTAGGATGGCATCAAATCACAGAAGAGCTATATCTTTACCACTCTGCATGGATGAAAGGAAGGATTCTGGATACACTCCTCAGAGCACATATGTGGCATCAGCAACAGCAGAGGCTGTTAAGAGGAGCCATTGCCACAGGAGATCTCAATCCATCCTTCAGCATTAATACAGAGTTTGCACCCTATGCTCAAAGTCCTACCCCATGTCCTTGCCAAAATAAAGTCTCTCTTGACTGAGTAAAAGATAAAGGTCACAGCAAAACCAGCAAGTTTCACAAAAAACACATAATCCTAAAAGAAAAAAAGAAGAGTGTTTTGTTCATTTCAGTGAATCTGAGTCAATTTTTCATCTATGTTTTTTGTGAAACTCCTCTGACTTTCGGTGACCTTTCTCAGACAGCTGCACAGCACCACCAGTCTCTGATATTGGAAGTTAAATGCATCATTGCACAACACAATGAAAGGAAATGGGCCAGACCCCACGAGATGGATCCAAACATCGCTCAAGCCTGTGTTGAAAGACTTGGAGCCCAAGTGTAATCTGTAGGCACACAAATTCTCTGCACTTCCAAATCAAATTTGCCAATAGGATCATAGGGCACCTGTCTGTATGGCAAGAAGGCATACATGAACTTCAAATTGCTATTTCTAAGGGCCTCACAAGTTCTTGACTTACCCAAAATTAGTGACATAAGAAAACACTGCAGAAAAACCTCAGCAAGATGTGTAGAACCTATCTGGAGTCCATCCTGGATATGCTACAAAGACTTTGCTAATTTGCTTTGTATGGCTTTTTTTTTTTTCCTTCTTTAAAGGAAGCAACAGAGTTATGAACTCAGTGGCAGAAGAAAATACCATAGAAAAGGCCACTTCCTTTGCAGAAGAGCTAAGAAGATCCTTTAATCCTAGGAGATGCTTGCAGTATCCTCTGGTTTGTTTTTCATCTGTCAGGGTGGGATAGGAAGCTGGGTTTTGTATGCAGGCATTACCTGCTCTCCAAGGGAAAGTTTTACAGAAAATCTCCCAGGATCTTTACATAGTAAAACTTTCACTTTCCTAAAAAGGACTTTAATTGTATTCCTGTTTTCATAAGAAATCTCTTCTCAGATTAAGTCTTGATTCTGGATGACTGTGACCACCAGTAGTTTGGAGCAGAGCTGCAAACACCTCATCTAGGGCACCCTCTTTCCTATCATCCTCCCACTACTGCTCAAACCCTGCACATCTACTACCATTGCCAAAACAATGTGCTGTATGTCTAGCTATGAAATTGTTCAGCAGAGGAGGAAGGAAATTTGCTTTGCTGATGAATGGGGTCAGGTCTTGCTAAAGGCTCCTCTTTGTGGTTTAGTTGCCTTTCTAACTTACTGCTAGCAGCTCAGCAGTGTTCAGGCAGAGGGGAACAGGCAGCCAAGGCAGCAGGCACACACCAGAGATTCAGAAAAGCTGCAGGTTACTGTAAGCAACTGCCATGAACCAGCTCCTGTTCTTAGGTAACTTTTTCCCTAAACAGCATCTTGGCTCATCAGCTGTGCCACATTTTTCATTATCATCCTGCTAAGTCAAGAGAGATGGCCACTCCTAGGTCTGCATGGTTTGTGATACTTCTCTGCAGATGCACTGGAATCAGTTCCTTGTGGTGTCTAGCTCTAGTACACCCCAGTTTACTTTCCATCTCTGCTTTTCCATGGTATAGCAGAAAATGCACTGACTCAACACCACGTTCCAACAGCAGCATCATGCCTGGCCTCTGCCATTGACATGTTATGGCTGGTTTGGCAGGTTGGGACACCAGTGTCTGCCTTTTATCTGCTTAAGACACGCAGAATGGGTACCACTAGAGCAAACACCTTCAAAGGCCCCACATTGTGGCAGGTCAACACCAGGACTTTGAATCTTTTAAGATTCAAGCACTGTATCAACTTGTCAATAGAGAACTGAGAGTTCAGCAAGTGAGGAATGAGACTGGACCCCCTGATAACTTCTCACTACCCAGTGGGTACCATCTAACCCTGGGGAACTTCATCCCATACTGGAGGGTGCCAGGAGTCCACAGAAGCTCAGTGCAAGGACTGTACCTGTGAAGTGTCTCCTGGGGCTCCTGAGTTCCACAGTGCCTGCTGCAGCAGCACCTAGAGACCACACAGCCACACCTCCAGGAGGCACAAGGACCCCACAGGTCAGATTGGGAAAAGCTGAGCCTGTCCCTGTCAATTTATGGTATTTACACACATCACCTGAGCAAGGCTCACACCTGCTTGTGAAAGTGTACTCACTGGTGATTCACAAAATCAAAAGCACAGGAGGGCCACATGAGCAATGTTACACATAACCACAAACCACATCAGAGCCAGCTCATATGGTGGGAGAAGCTAGAGCTCTGAGCTTGCTTGAAGGATGCTTAGAGGAATCAAAGCACTTTTAGACACTGAAAGAACTGTCTAAACAGCAAAAGAGTGAATCCATCAGACTGGCAAAGAACTTTCTACAATTTTTGGCTCATGGGGAATTTCAGCTGGTTCTCCCTTAGAAAATGACTTACAGGATGAGGAATAAGTTTCCAAGCTTGTCAACAGAACACTGTCAGCCAAATAAGCAGCTGTCTTCAGATAGAAGCACATCCAGACTTGCTCAGCATCACATTTCAGAACTGTCAGAGCCACTCAGTGGCAGCACACCGTGTGTTGGAAGCTTTGACCGATTCTCACTAGTGGTAATGTTTTCACACCCATGGCTGGTTCTAACCCCATATTTTCACAGTGGTGTGAAATGAGCCATGTCAAAGCTGGGTGTTACCCCAAGACCAGGGGCTAATCATTACAGCTTCTCTGAACATAGTTGGGAAGGCCTCACAAGGTGAGCTGGTGGATGCAAATTCTCCCACTTCCAGCTCTTGGTCTCACCTTAACCCTCCGAGAAGTATTTTCCCTTGTAATTATCTTCTCCATGTGGAGAAGGTGGTGAGACTCACTTGCACATGGCATAACAAGACTGGCTTTACAGCAAGTCCCTGGAAGCAGCAACCAAAATAATAGAATTGTACCAAAATAGGCTCTGTATTGAGATGGGACCCCAATCCAAAGACAGGAAATTAGTCATGAATAGGAAACCAAGCAGAAGCCACTGCTGCAAATAGTGACTGCAAACATCAATGATTGCAACTGCAGATACTGTTCCTGTCAAATGTGTACCCGATTGCCATGGCACCAGCTTGCTCATTCAGTAGTTACTGAAAAACCTCCTCACAGCTGGGAATCAGAAAACACATCTCTGACCGGACACGGAGTGTACTTTCCCCTCCTTGGCTCTTTGCCGCATTCTTAACTGCCTCTATTGCCTCTCCATGTTTTCTCTGCTCCTAGTGGCTGTAACTCCTTCACAAGCTGGAAGTACATGGAGCAGAGGCATAAGAAGGCTGGACAGACAGAGGATGGACAAAGAAGTTTCTACAAGAAGGTAGCTCAACAGGAAGGACAGAAACAAGTCTGAAAAGGGAGGAGGCACGTAGCAAAAGGGTCGGATGCTTCTCAACTTTTCTGGCATTATGTGACAGTTCTGCTCAGCAAGAAACAAAAGGTAGGTGCCCCAGTAGGCTGCGTGAGGGGCAGGCCATGGATACCAATGATGGAAAAGGGCATCCTGTCCCAGAGCATCCAAGAAACTAAAGCAGTTTTCTACCTTTGCTGCTCTGAGAAGGAGCAGCTCCCAGAGAAAATAGCTATATTGCAGATTCTCAGTGCTTATGTGCTTGCCAGCAGTGTCCTGCAGACTGATTCAGAGCAAGCCTCAGTTTATGCCTTTCCAAAGGCTGCATCAAGTACTAGCTGAAGGCTTCCACTCCTCCAAGAGGCAACTTCTCCCATCTCCTGCTCACACAGTTATTCTGGATCCAGCTGCAATCTATTCCTGCCTCTAGCCAGTTAGGAGGCTGTAGCAAAAATGTGCCATTTTTCTTGCTCTTACTTTTGGATACAAAAGGTGGTCTAGTACTTGCAGACAGCTCAAACAGTGTTAACAGTACATCTTTATGGTTTGAGAGTAAATCCATGTCTTTCAAAGCCTGATTGTCACTCAGCTGAATACATAGATGCATAGATCTCTAAAGTTACAAAAATAAAACTTGACGTGACCAGGCTGCCAGAGGATATATGTATCCATACTGTCAGCACAGCATGCAAACTCTCAGTTTGACACAGGCCAGTTGTGAGGTAACCAGCTGAGCCTTAGCCCTGCCTTCACTGGGCTCCATGCTCTAATCCCAGCTGTGTCAGAAATGCAAGAGTTTAAATTTTCTTTCCATTCCTCACACAAGATGACAAACATGTCTGCTGGATTCAAAAACAAGTGCAACAGTGAAGAGCATGCAGGAGCACGCAGTGGTGTCTTTCCTGAGGCATAGATTACTGGGTTTCCTCAAAGGTTACATCAGAGCTTGTCCAATACCACAATTTAAACAATCAGCCCAGAAGCTATCTGTCCAAACTTTTGATAGAATGCCTTGCTAACTGGAATGAAAGAAAAAAACAAGACGATGGGATCTCCAAGAGACACATGGTCAGCTCTGCACTTTACAAATGATAGCCCTGACCATAAACACCATTGAGCAATACCTTAATTGGGCACAGATATCAGTAGGCAGGATCTTCCTGAAAGCCCAAGCTTCCTTCAAGAAAAGCCAGAGACAAATGTTCTTTAAAGGTAAGAGCAGGAGACAGGGACAGCTTTGCCCCATTACCCCCTTTCCTCATCTACACCCCGTGCTATGGCTCTGATGCCCCCATGCAGTTCTCCAGCTTCCTCTGGCTCATCTTCCAGCTGCAGCCCACTTTGCTTGCAGATGCTTCACCCCAGTCTCTGCAAGCTGGTGCAGCAAGCATAGGTCTACTAAGCATCCTGAGAGAGCACAGCTGCATTCCTGGGAATTGCAGAAATACTCCCAGCTGACCATGACACACTCCCAGCTGACCATGACACACTCCCAGCCAGAAACAGCCTCCAGCCACATCCTGATGAAGTCCCTCAACTCAGGGACTTCATACACACATCTGGTGCAATCCAGCACAAGAAGCACAACACGTAGTATTTATCTTCCCATAGTTGCACCTTCCCCTTAGCCCTGCTGAGCTCTGAGGCTCAGCTGTGTGCAGATCACAGGCCATTACCCTCCAGCCACAGGTGCCCCTTGCATTGGGCTAACCCACAATCTCTTCTAATGGGACACAGTCCCTTTGCACGTTGCTACTTCCTACCACTTCTCCACACAGCCAGTACAAGGGGGAACATGCTACTCCTCCATTATCATGTACTTTCTACCTTGCACAGTCCTCCTGTGCTTAGCAACTCAGGAGCTTGCACTCTAGCTGACACTGAATCCTCTGAGTCCCCATGGGCCAGAGATATCAAACACCATGTGTGCCATGCACAGAGGCTGCTTGTCCCTCCTCCGAGCAGCATCCCTAATCTCTGCAAGCAGGGCTGAGCAGGCTAAAGTGGTGCTCCAGCCTGGGCTGATGGAGCTGGAATAAGGGACTAAGCAGGCTGGAACATAGTACGAAGTATGAGGACACAGGGAGGTGTCAGGGGAGCAGAGAAGAAGAGGATGGGATTTGGGGAACGAGGGACTGCTCCTGCCGCAGCCCAGGCTGCAGCAAAACCAGCCTGTCCCAGGACTCCTGGAAGCAGAGAGCAGATCCTTCCTCAAGTGCGGGATCTCACCCCAGGGGCAGCTCAACTTTCTCCTGCAGGCTTTGGGACCACCCTGCTCTTTCACAGACCTTCCCCGCCCTCTAGCGGGTTTAGAGGAGAAAACAAACCCTGGCGGAGCCTCTTCCTCTCCTCCTCCTCCTCTACCTCCCCAGCAGGCGGCTGGGCAGCTGCCCTCTGGTACTAGCAGCACCTTCTCCTGCAGCGGCAAAGCAAAGCAAGCTGTTTGGGCAGGGAAACGCAGCGCTCTGGGGTGGGACACAGGTTCAACCAACAGCAGAGGATCTGGGGAGCAGAGACACATTGCTTGGCCAGCGGTGAGGGAAGAGGGAGTAGAGCACCTTCCCACCACTTTGACCTCTTCTCCAAAGAGACCTGTGAGCCCTTGGTCGAAGCAGTCACTGTCCTCAGAGACATATGCCTGCTGGGATGGTGTGTAGTGAACCATCTGAACCTGGAGCTTTGAAGAGTTTCTATTTCCCATCATACTTGAAAGATCTTCAATAAACATCTTAATGCCCATCTCATAGGGAAATTGAAACCTGAGAATGCATCTTCTTCCCCGTTAAAGCACAACCATACCAACCTGTCACACAGCAGAGACCAAAACATGTCACAGAGATGGTGTCAAACCTGCCCCTGGAAGGATTGACTGCAGGCATAGAGCAGAAGCCTGTCTTTTGCCATAAAAATACCCCAACCAACCAACCAATCACAACAAAACAACCAAAACACAAAACAAAACAAAACACCAATAAAAACCCCACAACCAAAAAAAAAAAAATAAAAAAAAAAAAGACCTGAAAAACAAGCTTTCTTGGCAAGGGACAGGTTTCACTGGGATTATGGGGACTCCTTGCTGGGAGCTCTGACTACAATGGCACATCATGTCCTACCAGAGTGCTACAAGGTGGTAGCATGAACCTGGCTCAGGCTCCTACAAGCCACCAGCTGGTCATGCACCATCCCACTGTGTACTGCAAGCCCTGCCTCTGCCCCCCTACTTTGCTGCCAACCTTCTGTGCTCACAAGCCTGCAATTCGTGAATCTGTGCTCCATCTCTGCTCTTGATAAGCCAATAAACTCGTAACTCACAGTCGGGACTGCTGTATGTTTGTATAAACCCTGGTTTATACAGACATCTAGTGGTCTGTGCCCAAACTCCAGCAGGGCCACCACGCAGCAGCTCTAGCGCCACCACTTATTTGCACTCTCAATGTAAAACCAAGGCGTCCCCTCTGATACACAGAATAAATCGGCATGCCCCAAAGTGCTGACAATTACAATCATAGAATCAACCGGCTTGGAAGAGACCTCAAAGATCATCGAGTCCAACCCTACCATCGTTATTAGACCATGGCACTAAGACTCATCTTGAAAACCTCCAGGGATGGTGAATCCACCACCTCCCTGGGCAGCACATTCCAATGCCTAATCGATTCTATGATTCTAAGAGTCACAATGTATTAGGACTGTCCTGGCTGTAGCATGAGTGCTGGACTGCACCCAAACTGCCTTGGTTTAATGAAGTTCTTATTTAAAGCAAATGTAATCCCAAAAATAGTGTGAAACAGCTTTTCCACTGCGCCCGCAGACTGGATGTCACCCCATCAAGGTTTCCCCCTAGGGCATCCTTGCCTTGCTCTGCACAAAAACTGTGAGTGACAGTGTGCTACACGCAGCTGCCGCAGGGGAAAGGCTTGGAGCACAGACCAGAGCAGGGCAGAGAAGCACAGTCGCAAAGGGAGCCTGGCTCAAAGCAGGAAAGAGAGAAGTCACCCCCGGGAGGAATCCCCGCCTGCTCCGTGCAAAGGTAACCCAAGCTCAGGCTGCAGCAGAAGAGCTCGGCTCTTTGATCTCCAGAGCACATTTGAATTTGAGGAGGTGGGGATGCCCCTGGAGCTGCTGCAAGCAGCGTTTGGGAGGTGTCCCACCACCTGTGAAGCTGAGGAGGAGCTACCGTTATCAGCGACAGCGAGATGATCTCTTGGTTTCCTGGAGGGGTAACAGCGTGAGTCACTCAGCAGTGGGAGGGTGGTTTCTTCATGTGCTTATTGGAGCAGCTCAAACGTGAAACACGTGGGCAGGGTAAAAACTATGCAGCTGCAAGTGATTATGGGGGAGGCAGAATCACCAGTAGGGTAGTATTTTTCCTATTTATTTGGGTATCTATAGCGTTGATCACACTGATGATGGAAAAATACTGAGTTTACAAAGGCTCCCTCCCAGCATCCAGATCGTGCTCATCAATTGCTTAGCTGGTGTGATTTAGCTCAGTCTGAGGAATGTTTGCTGATAAGGGAAGGGTATAGAAATTTGGTGAACAGGAAATAACGTGTATAAGAAAAATAAACATGCCTCAGATTACACTGTTTACAGCTTTGTACCGTTTGCACCCTCCTCTTGTCATATATGACTTTCAAGTAGTTCTGTCACTTTCAAAGTTCTTCATTATGTTACTAAATTAGTAGAGTAGTGTTAATTGGTAAAAGAAACTTAGATAAGACTGTCTGAGTAAGTCTCAAATGCGGAGTTGTTGCAAGGGCCTCAGATAGGAATGCACCCAAGAACATAAATTCTCCTACCTGTGACCAGCTCATCCTGGAGCAGTGCAGAGGAGCCAGCAGAAGTCAACCAAGACCAAGATAAGGAACTTTATAATTGCAAACGAGACAACGAGCTAAGCCAAGACCATATATGGAAGGAAGACTCAAAGCTTATGGAAAGGACACTGATGGACATCTTTCAACACACACAAGGGACTACCAGAGACAATCCAAAAGCCCCATGGTAGACCTCCAAGAAGTCACTGACTTCAAAAGTGGAGTTATTAGCATAAGAAGCAAGAGAATCACTAACCAATAGAGGGTAGAATAGTAATTAATAAGTTAGGTAAGTTGTGACCAAAGAGCACTAATTTTTGTTTTCTGAAATGTATAAATAGTGAACAGTTTGGATAGTTGGTGTGTATATTAGGAGATCCCCCATGCACCCCATGCTGAAGTTCGACCCACTTAACAGTCAAACTGCCTACTGAGTTTTATTATTGCAGGTTTTCCTGGAATCAACATCAGCAGAATGCAGAACTGCTTGCACCTCTCCCCTTCCTTGTGCCAGGGCTGATAGACACAGTGCCTATGTCCCAGAGTTTGGGACCCTTTGGTCTTGTATATTAGGAGATCCCCCATGCACCCCATGCTGAAGTTCGACCCACTTAACAGTCAAACTGCCTACTGAGTTTTATTATTGCAGGTTTTCCTGGAATCAACATCAGCAGAATGCAGAACTGCTTGCACCTCTCCCCTTCCTTGTGCCAGGGCTGATAGACACAGTGCCTATGTCCCAGAGTTTGGGACCCTTTGGTCTGCTCCAGTGCTGCTCAGCCTTTTCCTGCTCTGCTTCCACTAACGTATTTCCCTTTCTCCCTGCCTGCCCCTTCTGCATGTTCCTCCACAGACTTCTCCTGATACCAGGCTTTCCCTTGTTGCAGCCTTCAGCCCAGGGCAGGATCACACATGGAGGTTTCTCACACCAGATGCCACTTTGGGCAGCGAGGGCACAGCAAGCAATGCCACACAGATGAGCTGCCTGCTTGCTGGGAGAGCAACATCCCCCATGCTCTTTACATCAGTAGGATTTAAACGAGGAGCAACCCTCACAGGATTACAAATAAACACAGTAAAAATCAGAAACATGGCATAAAACCTCAGAGGAAAAAGCTTCACAAGAATCGTGTTGTCTTACCAGTAGAACTCCAGCTATCGCAAAGATCTTATACCTCAGAGGATAATTTTGCAAAGGATTTGAAAAGTCAACTCCTCCCTTTACCAGCTAGCATGAGAAAATAACCCACTAATGTGATTTTCAAACAAGTATTTAAATGAACAGTCTTCTGTTCGCTAGGAAATAAGAAACATCATGTTGTTCCAGACCTGGTGACAAACATGCATCCCTTGACCAAAGGCCAAGTGAGTAAGCCTGGGCAGCTGCAATGCTTTTGCCAAATTAGGGAGTTTAGAACAGAACAGGAGGGCTTTGAAAAGAGCAACAGTATTTCTCGCACCTTTTTCAAAGTCATTTCATGCATAAAAAATAACAGCTCTGAGACAAAGCACATTTCAGAAGTGTACTTCAGCATGGATGAGAACTTGAGGCACTACAGGATGGAGACAGCATTACAAGGATTGAACCTTCCTCACTCAAAGCCTTCCAAAATCCTCCTCCATGGACTTACAGAATGGAGGACTCCCACCTTCCAGCCTCACTCAACAACCCTGGACAAGCATATTTAACATAGGTACTACAGCAGGAGGACCTCACTCTGGGCACAGCTTTGAGGTCCCTGGGAGGAAGGTGCTCAGCCTTTGGCATTCAAAGAAACCAAGAGGTACACATCATAGTTACCAAAAAGAAAAAAAACCCAAAGTAAATGATGGAGAAAATTTTGCATTTCTAGCCCCCAATATAGCTAATCAATAGACACACAGAGCTGCTTTGTCCTTTTCTTTCCAGCCCTACTGCAGAGAGGAGAAGGCTAGAAACACACTCAGCTGAGGACAATAAGGTAAGGGCAAGACATAGAGCAAGTTAAAATATTTATACAGGGGCTGCTGACAGTTAACTCTGGAGCAGCAGTGTGCACCCATTCCTTCTGAAACCTGCTGCTGCCCCGTTTCCCATGGAGGCTACGCACATACAGAGAAGTCCTGTGTTGCTGCTAGTCTCTGGGTCAGCACTGGTCTTCAGCTCTGCCCACTCATCCCTCCTGTCTCCTCTCATCTCACTCCACCAGAGCATGGAACCAGTGTGGTGGTGGTGGTGGAAAAGGGGTTGTTTTCTTTTATGTCTAGTGGAAATATCTTATCTCACCAGATCAGTTTTCGGAGGTAAAGCACTTGTACTATGTTGCTTCTGATCAAACAACACCGGGAAAGTTTGAGAAGAGCTGTTTACAGATATCTCCTAACAGTGCTCCTAGACTCAAACCATACCAGGCACAGCACTCAATACCACCTCAGAGCAGAACCCCCTCCACACCATACAGCCAGAGTCCCTCTCCCCCCTTACCTCACACAGCAATATCCACAGCCAGCACCATCCAGCTCCCGCAGCTGCTCCACTCCAGTCCAGCGGATCCCAGTCTGCATGAGGGGGTTTATGGCAGGAGATCTGGGAACACTCCAGTCAAGGTGCACATGCTGGCAGGAAGCCTCACACAGTTTAGTCACTGTGGCCCTTACGTGTCAGGCAGGAACCTGAGGGAGAGAAACAGTGCTCAGAGGTGCAGAGAAGGAGCACAGGGCTGATTAGGTAAAATCATCAAGACTGAATTCTTGGGTGGCTTCCTTTCTTGTAAACACTGTTTGATCCCTGTGTGACTGCTGGTTAGCTGAGTCTCTCTCACTCCCCTTTGATGTGTTACAGTCTCCTACATTTCACACAGGCAGGACTTAAGATTCACATTTTGGTTTACGACCACAGAATAATATTTTTGTGACTGCAGTCCTGAAGGTCGTGCAGTCCGAAGGCCTGCAAACAGGGTGATACAGAGCTGCACGGCAGCCAAGATCATAGAGGCACAGTTTTCACCACTTTTTGCAGCTAGGCAGCATAGACAGGATTTGAAATTTTAAGAGCCAAGGTGCGCCAATCCCTCTGCAGTCCAGATATCAGTAACACAGGAGGGAAATGGAACACTCCTTGTCAAATAGGATTTTGTTGCCTTCGGAGTTTGTCCAGCTGCTGTATCACCAGCTGTCCCACAGAACCAGCAGAGACATGGTTCCAAGCAGTTACACTGAGGTTGTGACAACCACACAACACTGCACCAGCCCCTAGGTCAGACTGAAGGTCCCCACAGCCTCTGTCCGCCCTCTGCATAAGATGACTAAAAGCTAGGAGAGATCAAAGTCACCCACTGCTGCCTTTCGTCTCTGCTTCTCTATCTGTCTCTTCAAGCTCAAAGACTTTCCTGCTACCTGCCACAGGTGAGCCACAAGGAGTTGCTTGCCCAGGACAATCCTAGAGGTTTCTCCAGGGTCACTCAATCCCAGAAAGTGGTTTTGTATCATACAACTTCAAATTCCCTGAATTCTCTACCTCCTCCCCACCTCCAGCAGTACAAGGGCAGAGGGAATGGTGAGGTCAGTTTATCACATATTGTCTCAGCCAAGGAGTTGGACTCCTTACCCTCTTCCCTGCTCCAGCGTGAGGTCACTCCCACGGGAGACAGTGCTACACAAATTTCTCCAACACGAGTCCTTCCCGTGGACTGCAGTTCTTGACAATCTGTTCCTGCATTGGTCCCTTCCACAGGGTGTAGTCCTTCAGGAACAGACTTCTCCCCCAGGGTCACAAATCCTGCCAGCAAACCAGTTCCAACATGGGCTCCTCTTGCCACAGGTCTACCAGTCCTGCCAGGAGCTTGCTCCAGTGCAGGCTTCCTATAGGGTCAGACTCCTTCAGGCATCCACCTGCTCCAGCATGGGGTCCCCCACAAGCTGCAGGTGGATATACCTGTTTCCCCTTGGAACTGGCTGGCATTGGCTTTTTTGGACATAAGGGAAACTTCTGGAGCTTTTCATAGAAGCCACCCCGGTAGCCTCCCTCCTGCCAAAACCTTGCCATGCAAACCCAATACAGTCCTCTTACTTCTTTCCACTTTTCCCACTTTTTCTTGTGTATGCTGAGCCATGAAGACAGCAGTGACCCATCTCTTGTTAAGAATGTCTCAGTTAAATAGGTTATCAGTGGGAGAGGAAAAGCAATGGAAATCTGCAAACTATATCCAGAGAAGAGGTATTGTAGGATGTCTCTTCTGTGCACTCAGGCCCTTTGCTTTCACATCAAAACTGAGCACTTTGCTGATAAGCCAACCTAAAAGTTTCAATTTGATACACTTCATCTCACAGCCCACACTGGTCCCAAGAGACCTATGTGACAAATCTGCAAAAAAACTAGGAAAGCTCCTGTCCCAAAGAGGTTTAATACCACCTTGTTTATGCAAAGCTCTTTAGGGATACAGCTGCACATAACATTGCTGTGCCTAGCTGGTGAAAAGTCTCAATAACACAATACTGCCAACAGCCACCTCTAACTACTTTAACTCAGTCAAATGCTTATTTGGATCTTAATCTGCTTTTCAGTCTCCTGGGAATTTTACTTTTAAGATTACTCTGCATTTGGCTTCCCACTTAACATTCTCAAAGCAATCCAGGTGTGGTTTTGCCAAAACCCTCTTTGATACAGTTACATCTGGCACCTGGATCCAGAAGTCACATAGCAACAAGTCTGCAGATTTGCATGTGTCAAGTAGGGTGTTCATTTAAATTGTGCCCTTTTAGACTCTGCACTGGTCTTCGAGGCCTCCATATATTTTATCACAGCAGTTCATAAGCTGTCCTGACTTCAGATCCTTCCCTGCAGAGCTGTTTCCTAAGAGTGCTCATCCAGCCATAGCTGGGAGGTGCAGGATGCACAGCAAAGTAGACTCTCTCAGGCTATAGGCATGACATCCCTGCTCCCCATCACCAAAGCCATTTGAGGTTCCTTGAGACCCCATCAGGAAATTAAGATGGTGACAATTCTTTGGATCAGCAGTGGATCAAGACCACCACACAAAACCCCACTCTGTGGCTGTCATCTCCCTGTCCTCAGTAAACTCTGCTTCCTGCCCAAGGCGGTTTGATTTCCTGCAGCTGTCTTTCCACGAAATAAAGGAAACATCTTCTGTTTGTATCTGCTGTTCTAATAACCCCAAACCTGTTTATCACAATTGCTAATAATATGCTCCTTTCCAGGTGGCAGAGAGCCCACCACAAGCACCTACGAGTGGAACAATCCCATCACCCCAAAGGTGTCTGGAATGGGGAGGAGCTGTTCATCCCCTCCTGCACATTCTTTCCTCCTCCCTGGCTGCTGGAGGAGGGTTTCCCTTCGTGAGAGTTTCACCTGGAGTGCAGAGACTGCACAGAGGAAGGACAATTCTAGCTTGGGGCTGAGCTGTGACCTATGTTGAGCCATAGGACAAGAAGGTAGGAAAGGCTCTCCAGTGAGACCCTACCCAGCCTCCTGAGCCAGACAGGGCTAACAAGTAGAGCAGGGTGCTAGCATATGTCAGTTTACCATGTAGTTCCCAGTCCCTGAGTTCCTGACCTATGTGGAGCCAGAACCTCTTTCTAGCAGGTCCTCCTGAGCTCAGGGCTCTCTAAGGGAGGCTGCAAGCTTTGCAGAGAATGCACAGTCTTGAAAAGGTCACAACCTGTAGCCACTAGCCACCACCTCTGGCTCCCAATCACAGGGAAACCTCATTTCTGCGAATAAGATAAAGCCACGGCAAGACTGCCAGCCACCCAGCCACTTAGTGCTTAGGCTCTCAGGGATTCACGACCCACCCAATGCTAAACCCAGCAATCTCAGGGAAGAAGGTCTCTTCATAGCTTAGATCACCAACAGTTCCTGCCCCCACCACCCCCAAGCATCTTGGAAACCTTTGAGCATCACCTCCCACCTGGCAGGGAGGGCAGCATGGACAGTGGCCGTGGCCCTGCAGGAGACGTAGGACCTCTCCAGGGCAGGGAATATGCTGGACTGCAGCAGCACAAGGGGAGCTCATGCCCTGAGTGGCAGGTGGCACCACTGGACACCCTCAGCACCATCACAAGCATTCACCTGGTCACAGGGAATGAGCACTGATGCAGGATGAGGTCCACCTTGCTCAACAGTGGTGAGGCAGGACCTTCCAAAAGGTCGTTAGCTCAGCACAGGCCATGGTCCCAGGACACACAAGGCAGGGAAGACTCCACTACCCTTTATGGAAAGAAGGGCCTTGTCTTTCCCCAAGCCCTCACCACCACCAGATGTGACTCACTCATCCCAGTGCAAGAGTCATTTGCAGAATGCAAATGTTTATGAATCACCTGTGGGACTTGCTGTCTCTGGGGTGTTTGGAACACTACTGTGTCACCCAGCCAGGTGAGCGTGCTAACATCACAGACCACAAGTCCTCCTGGCAGCAGCACATGGCAGAGCCAAGGAACACAGGCAGGACACTGGCTTAGATGAGTGTTAGTGGTGCATGTGTCAGGGAGCTGGAACCTGGAGCTGTCCTACCTACAGCTAGGACCTGTTGTTCAGCTTGCCTTGTGCCACCAGAGGACATATCATTGGCAGACCAGTGGCTTCAGCATGGGAACCCCTGCCAATGTCCATTCAAATACTGATCCTCCCTGCTAAGCCCCTGGCTCCAACCCCTTCAACTTTCTCCTTTACTGCAGGGTTAGTGTGTAGCCACACATTTTCTCTGCTCCCCTTCAGCTGAAAATGTTACCATGCCTTCACAAACTGCATACTGAGAGTCTGTTCACACCAGTGCCCCCAAGACACCAGGCTCTGAGACAAAGGAGATAATATCTGTGACTCTAATGTCCTTATGGAGTCAAAGGATGCACTCGCTGCTCATCCAAGCCGACTTTGAGGGGCTCTAATATAGTTCCACCCTTCTCTATTGTCAGCCCCCATACTCAATCTTACCTAGCTCCCATCTCCAAGCAAGGAGTTCAGGGCATTTCCTACTCCCCAGCACTTGGCATGGCACCCCTGTGCCCTACCTTCCCTCCCAAACACACTTCTTGGCTGCTCACTAAGTCATTTCTCTGCCAGGTCCCAAAATCTTGCAGACACAGCCAGACTCTGTGGGGAGAGAAGGGAATAAGTGTCAGGAGCAGCAGGGTGACAGCCTGTGGCACACAAACAAGCCTTGGAGGTGGCAGAGACCTCACTGGGGCAGCAAGGGGGGGGTGTGTGTTGCTGGAGGCAAGGTCAGGCTGTGTGGACCAAGCAGCCTCAGGGAGCTCTGCAGGGAACCTGTTTTACTTCTGTTTTGTTCTCCTCCCTTGCTCTGAGTTGTCTCTTACTAAAAAGAGATATTTCTTAGTTTCTATTCAGGCTCTACTTTCCAGCTGCTAGCTTTGCAATTTAATTTTTAAAAGACTCCAGACCCCATCCTGTCCTTGACACACACACAAGGACATGGGTCAATGTATGTCCAGCAGCTCAGGTATCTCCAGCCAGACCCACAAAACATCTAGATGCTCCCCACACAAGTCCCCCAGAGCTTCAAGTTTGAAGCTTGGTATTGGGGAACTTTCTAACATTGGAAATAGAAGTATTACATCAATTACGATTATATTCAACTGAATTCCAAAGGAAATTGGGGAGTTAGAGAGAGACTCTCTGTTAGGAACTGTTAGGAACTGCAGTGATAGGACAAGGGGTAATGGATTCAAATTGAAGGAGGAGAAATTTAGGCTAGATATTGAGTGTTTTCCTGTGAGGGTGGTGAGACACTGGCACAGGCTGCCCAGAAAAGCTGTGCATACCCCAACCCTGACAGTGTTCAAAGCCAGACTGGATAAAGCCCTGAGCAACCTGTTCTGGTGGGAGGTGACCCTCCCCAGGGCAAGGGATTGTGATTAGATGATCTGTGAGTTCCATTCCAACCCCTAAAATTCTATGATTCTATGAAATGTAAACCCAACACGCTTCAAGGGTCCTGCCTGAAGTGCTGAGTTTTACCTGCTCCCGCTCTGGCTGCAGATTCTATTAGAGAATCATAGAATTATATGTGGGTTTGCTCCATTTAAGGGGGAAAATACCTGTCTGTAGACACAGACAAGTAATTAACAACAACTCTCCCCACACAAACTGCAGACAACCCTTTCTAACGCCTCAGAGCTGCACGTCGTTCACTGTACCCTCACACCGTGTCTCTTCCCCTCCACAGCCATTTCCAGACCCTGCTGTGTGCTGCACATTAACCTTCTCATTAACACCTTCCCAGGGCGGTGCCGCTGCTTCCAGAGCCTTTCCAGCATTCCCCGGGGCACGGTGGCAGCTCCCTCACCCAGGCACAGCTGGCTCCAGCCACCTCAGTCACAGACCGAGGTTGGTGGTGCCTCTGAGGAAACAAGAACGGGAGAATCACTGCCCAGCTGTAGAGAGTGAGGGGAAAAGTGTGAGGGGAAAAGTGTGAGAAACATCCCTGTGATACAGAAGGTGGAGGAGGAGGAAGGCAAGGAGAAGCCTCCTGTGAGAAGGGAGGAGTGGCAGACAGAAGCTGTTTTATCATCTGGCTGCAGCTCCCGGTACCCCTGCACTGTCCAGGGAGTGAGGAGGGGAGAGGTAGAGGAGCTGGGAGTGAAGGTGGGAAGGGAAAAACCAGGGTGAGTGCAAAGTGTTGCTTTGTCTTTGTTTGTCACCATCCAAACCTTTTTCAACTGGCAAATTAATTTTCCCCAATTGAGTCTCTTTTGGCAGTGAGGGTAACAAGTTACCCTGTATTTGTCCCAGCCATGAGCCTTTCCAGCTTATTTTCTCCCCTCTGTGATGTTAAGAAGAAGGAATAAGATAGACTGGGTATCCATCAGGGACCTGGTCAGCTTCAGCCCACCACAAGTATCTAGTAGTATTAAATTTCAAGCACACACAGGTATGTGTATCTATCTAACATGTATCACTTCTACAGTATATTCCAGGGGAGAGTCCAAGTATTTCACATATGGCTCAGCCCTGCTTGCCCCAGAGAGACAGGTAAGCCCTGTTCAGCACATGAGGATGCCAAGAAGGGGGAAAAAAGCATTTCCACCTGCATCTTTGGCAGCGACACATTTGCAGTGCTGACAGGGCCTTTGGAGACCACACAGTGGCATGGAGAAGAAGAAATTCCTGGTAGACACCTTGCCCTGCTGACCAGCAGCTCCATGCAAGACTGGAGGTTTACCAAGTCAGTGTGGAGCTTCTCTGCCTACTTTCTCCCTTTAAAGACTCATCAAGAGAGCACAAAGGTCCTTCAGGTTCTAATCTCTGTGTTCAGTGTGCTCTTCAAGACCACAGGAAATAGCACTTTAAAAAAGTAGGACTATGGGGGGGAGTAGCATTTTTTTTCTCTTTTCTTTTTTTTTTC
>NW_008670444.1:0-907 GCF_000695815.1 Acanthisitta chloris | reverse complement strand
GGGCCCTGCCCAGTTTGGAGCGTCCTTGCCAGTTTGAAGGGTCTTTCCCAGTTTGGAGGGTCCTTTCCCAATGCGGAGTTCCGGTAGGGTTCCGGTCTGAGCTTCTTTCCCAGTTTGGAGGGGTCCCTGCCCAGTCTGTGAGGATTCTTTCCTAGTTTGGGGGGTCTTTTCCCAGTCTGGGGGGGTCCTTTCCCACTCTAGGGCTGCACTCCTCAATTTGGGTGTGTTTATATCCAGTTTAGGAGTTTCTTTCCCTGTCTGAGGAGGTCCCTTACCAGTCTGGGAGGGGGTCCTTTCCCACTTGGGGAGATCCTTTTCATTCCGAGAAAAGCTGTAAAAGAAAACACTCACAAACGTGTATATTTGAGTAGAAGGTATTTGTTTATTCAGCCCAGGGCACAAGGGGCATCGCCCCACCTAACCTGTGCTCCCAGGGACAAAACCACATGGTTTTTTATACACTTCTTCCAGAGATGGGTGGTCAATATTATTACAGTTAGTTCTAAAAAAATCATTGTCAAGTCCACCTCCTCAAATTGCAGGCCCCCCTCCTCAGCCTGCACGTAACGTCCCCTTAGGGCATACTTTGGAGATGTCAACTGCTGTTGAAGTGCATGAAATCAGGTTTTAGAGACAGATCAGAGCAGTTGAAAGCTGCAAGAAAGAATTTGGTTTGGCTGGAAGCAGTTTTGGTCGCAGAAATCAAGGTTTTTCTTGGAGATTATGCTAGTTTGACTTACAGACACACACTTTGGAGGTGTCAACTGCTGTTGAAGTGCATGAAATCAGGTTTTAGAGACAGATCAGAGCAGTTGAAAGCTTGATCAGAGCAGTTGAAAGCTGCAGGAATGAATTTGATTTGGCTGGAAGCAGTTTTTCTAGATGAAATGAAGGTTTTTCTTGTAGA
>NW_008670443.1:0-893 GCF_000695815.1 Acanthisitta chloris | reverse complement strand
CTCCTATCCTTTCCTTCCAACTCTTTCCTACCAGCCACAGCCATCGTGACTCTCCACAACTCTTTCAACATCCTTTTCAACCCTTGACCCATCAGCAGTAACTGCTTTGAAGTGGTTAGGGTGTACCAAACTGCCCAAATGATTCAAATGGGGGTTTGGTTCAGTTCATCTGAATCTGACTGAAAACTGAAAAAAAAGACCCATACTGGCTTGGTTCCCTAATCTCAAATACTCACTTGCATGTTTCGGTTTGGGTTTTCATATCTAAATTAAAATGTAAAATACTTAGAGCAGCAATTTGATTTCTAGTTAAATTCTTTACTTTTATAAGGCAAAAGTCTTCCCCTTCCCTGTATTTCAGCCAGCATTAAGAAAGCTGATCTGATTTCAATAGGTTGAATTAATTGCAGGTCCTGAACTTCTGTCTGCAGTACGTACAGGTCAGATCTGTAATGTTAGGGCAAGTCATTTGACTTTGTGTCTCCAACGGTGAAGTTGCTTCTTTTCCTGTGGTTGAGGTAATGTATGAAGTAACTGTATGTTCTTGTGCAGGATCAGATTTTAGGGAAACAGATTTCTAACACCCAAGAAGGCCTCTGGAGCATAAACAACCAGAACTATCTCCTGCCAGATCTCCTCCAACAAAGCCAAATTACAGACTTCTCTGTGAACCCACCACAAGTGCCACTGACTTGCCAGGAACCTCAGAACAAACCTCTGAATAAGGTAAGAGATAAATTACAGATTGAAGGAATTGGACCATCATATTCCTCTAACCCTTTTAACTTCATCTATCCTGTCTCTTTTTACAATGATTTTTTTCACCACATCCCTTTTTTCTTTAAAAGTTTATCTGGGGAATGAGCAAGAAATCTTGAGCCAGCTAACAGATT
>NW_008670442.1:1432-1948 GCF_000695815.1 Acanthisitta chloris | reverse complement strand
CTAAAATTCCATGACTCTATGATTCTATAGGTAGTAGGAAGATTGTCTTGGGATTATCAGTGCAAAGCAAATCCACAGAAAATGGTTTGTGTGCCAAGTTATGAACAGCTCCTGCAGATCCTGGCTGGGCATTCAGCTGAGATAGCTGTGGAGAACTTTGGCAAAAGTGCCAGTTGGCTGTGACCTGTAAATGTGTTCCCCATCCCTATGGTTTCCAAACAGTAACATTCCCACTACCTTCAGCAGAGATTAATCATTCCCTGCCAATGGAAACACTTCAGACTCTGCTCAAGCATGTTGAGAGCTGTTTTCAGCAGAGCATGAAAAGTATGAGTGGCAATTTCATAATCATGTGGAAGTCTCTGAACAACAGAAGAAACCACACAAAACACTTCGAGGGAAAGCAGCAAGGCAGGAATTCATATCCTTCAGCATTCCTAGGCACCCTATTTGCCTGGAGGATGCCCCAAGGTATGTGCCCATGCCCTGAGCCCCCTGGCAGCAGTGTGATCAGCA
>NW_008670442.1:678-1193 GCF_000695815.1 Acanthisitta chloris | reverse complement strand
TGGCTGATCCACAGCCACTGAGCTAACTGACACATCCTGACTTCACACTGCAGAGCTCCCAAACTCCCTCCGCGCGCTGAGGACGCAAAGCAAAACCCATGAGAACTCCAACCCCTATGAACACTGCGATGGAATCTGCTCTGCTGCCGCTGGAATCTGCTCTGCTGCCGCTGGAATCTGCTCTGCTGCCGCTGGAATTGGCTCAGCTTGTTGCTCAGTCACCCTGGGATGTACTTAGCTCAGGGATGCTCCAGCTCCATCTATGGAGCTAACCAGCACTGCTGCGTTTTCTAGCTATGGTCTCTGCTGCTGTGTCTCAGCATCCTGAGGCACTGGAAACAGCATCTAAATGTTCTTGGGAATGTTGTCAAATGCTTCACAGAATCACTCCAACAACATCTGAAGGGGCTCCAGGGAAGCTGCAGAGGGATCTGTGTTAGGAGCTGCAGGGACAGCACAAGGGGCAATGGGCACAAATTGAAGGAGGGAAATTGAGGTTAGATGTTAGGCAGAAG
>NW_008670442.1:0-595 GCF_000695815.1 Acanthisitta chloris | reverse complement strand
TGAGCCTTGAGCAACCTGCTCTGGTGGGAGGTGTCCCTGCCCAGGGCAGGGCTTGGGGCTGGGTGAGCTCTCAGCTCCATCCAACCCCTAAAATCCTGTGATTCTACCTGGATTTCCATCTAGTATATTTATGTGCAGGCAGGTTATTCTATGGTCTCCCCATGCTGACACAGCTGTTTGGGGTTAGAGCTGCAAAAGATCCCAGGAAGGCAATGCTGTCTCCCTGCTACCCAAATGCAGGACAGTGTCAGAGGGCATCTCCACTCCTGCTCTCAAGCACAGCAGAAATTCAATTGCCTAGACAAAACAGATCAATTTTCTCTTTTGTCGGGTGAAGAACATTGAGGAATCCAAACCCACATCACTGCAAAACAGAGGTGAGGGGAAAGGAGTCTCTTCAGACCTCAGACCTTCTGTTCTTGACAGTTTTAACACACAGCACAGGAATTAAAGGGCACAGAAGAAGCAGTTTTATATCCTAATACTTCCTCAAAGTGCTGAATATTCCTATGCTCAGGAAAGTCATGGACTGCTTCTCCTCAATAAGCAAAGGGGGAGAAATAGTAAGAGGAAGGAGGAGAAGGAGGAGAAGGAG
>NW_008670441.1:0-7835 GCF_000695815.1 Acanthisitta chloris | reverse complement strand
TCCATGCGATGTGCATCACATCCCGCTTGGCTTGGCGGTTCTCAACCCATCACGCCGTTGATGCGATGCGCATCACGTTGGGGTCGCCAATTTGCCACGTTGGAGAGACGTGACACAGCTTGATGCAAGCAACATGCCCCTTTATTGTTGTTTTTCACAGAGCCTTAAAGTTTTCTTGGCTTAGCTGTTCTCTGCCGATTGCCTTATTCTAGACATTAGGTGTGCACCCCTTGGTTAACCTAAGGCTCAACAACTTGTTACATGTCTTCTACCCCAGCAACATCCCAGCAACTTCCCAACTCGGGACTGGTGAGCCAGCATGCAGGGCTTTCTGTTCCAGGGTCCCATCTCCACTCCTACTCCTCCTAAGGCCCTTGGGCAACAAGTGCTAACACATCCCCTGACCAGCCCAGACATGCTGGAGCCTTGCTGAGAGCAGCCAGGCCACTCCCCACAGCAAAAGATTTAACTGGCCAACTTTATTGTAAACCCCATTTGTAACCCTTCACCCAGGTTTGTCTGTCTGTGATCTAAGGCCAAGTTTGGTGAAAAAGAAAGGGAAAAAAAAGAAAGACAAAAGAAAATTGCTGGTAAAATAAAAATAATTAAGGCCTAAAAGACTTGAAAAGTGAAAGCACAGACAGAAAGGTATTTGGTGGAAAGCTATTGTTTTCAATAGAACATGAAATATTTTATAAACCATTAGTAAATGCTAAGCAATTCAGACCAGCAGTTGGAAAATCAGGTTGTTAACATGGACAATCTGTGGACTCTACTAAATTGTTTCAGTAAGTGCTCAGAAAGTGTGAAGCCCTGAGGCTGTGCTGTCACAGAAGTACAATCAGCAGCCTTCATTTTTTGTTAGGTGACAGGGACCACATGATCTTTGAAACTTCTTCATATCTTTCTGAGTAGGAAATTACAGTTCTCAGTGGGACCTTTGATTAACTAGAACCAGCCTTGTCAGAAGGCATTTTCATAATCTCTATTTTAACATGCCTTGCTCTTTGTAAAACTTCTCCAAGATGTTAATACTCTTGAATGATTATATCTGCAGATAGATTACATCTTCAGATTTCTAGCACAAAACATATGAATTGGTTAAATATTTGTCACTCAGTGGCTTTGTTGCATACTGGAAATCCAAATTATTTCATCACCTTCTCCCCCTGCTTCAAAATCTTTTGAAACACCACTGCTAATCCTCAAAGATTTATGAAGCCAAGGGTAAAGGAAAGATTGCTGTGGATCTGTGGCTCTGTGACAACATGGTTTAGCAGTGTGTAATGTGTCTCATAAAATCATAGAATCATAGAATCAACCTAGTTGGAAGAAACCTCAAAGATCATCGAGTCCAACCCTACCGTGGTTACTAGACCATGGCACTAAGTGCCACATCCAGTCTCGTCTTGAAAACCTCCAGGGATGGTGAATCCACCACCTCCCCGGGCAGCCCATTCCAATGCCTGAGCACTCTCTCTGTAAAAAATCTCTTCCTAATATCCAACCTAACCCTCCCCTGGCAGAGCTTGAGTCTGTGCCCTCTTGTCCTGCTGCTGGCTGCCTGGGAGAAGAGACCAACCCCCACCTGACTCCAACCTCCTGTCAGGGAGTTGGAGAGGGTGATAAGGTCTCCCCTGAGCCTCCTCTTCTCCAGGCTAAACAACCCCGGCTCCCTCAGCCTCTCCTCATAGCACTTGTGCTCCAGTCCCTTCACCAGCCTCGTTGCTCTGCTCTGGACCCACTCCAGCCCCTCAATATCCTTGGCGCATCCCCAGCAGCCAGAAGTCTGTACTGCAAGTGGCTGAAGTGAGCTGGCACAGATAATGGGAAAGTGTCGGGGTTCAGCCAGGGCTGCACATTCTGCTTGAGCAAGCTGGTAGTACTCAGGTGGCTGACATGTACTGCACTCTGTCCTGCTGCAAGCAGCTTCCTCTGTGCTGGCCAGCTCTCATAAAATTGGCTTTGATTTATGGCTTCGGCCTGTGTGATCCTTGGCTATAGTAGGATACACACTGAAACTCACAGGTAGACTAACTGCAGGGGTCTCAGAGAATCTTTGACACTTCTGGTGTCCATTTTCCTTATTGTATTAGAGGGGAGATGATTTCACTGAAGATTGCTCCACATAGCTATGATCTTCATGTACAGGAACTATGAGGCAAAATGCCCTAAGATAAACACAGGAAACTGGCATGAATGGGAAGTGATGCTTGGCTACTCTCTGGGTACTGTGAGTCTCACATGCAACTTGTGTTAGCATTAATCCCCGTGCATTTAGAGCACAGACAGATTAGACTCCTTTGAAGGTACTTTCTAGATAAGAGCAACCATACAGACTTCTGATATTTTCTATGGTCTAAAAATATGTGCAGTAAAATCAGTTCACAGAAAGAGTCATGTAACTGCAGCCCTTTAACCCCCTACAGGAAACAGGCAAGAACTGTTTCTGGAAGGATTTTTGAATGTTGGCTTATGTAGCTAATTCCCTTTTACTCTAGTAAGTATGCATATGCCAAGAGACCTTTGCTTCGACAGCTCCTTGGTTGCTTTTCATTGCGTTTAAGAGAAAAACATGTTTAGACCTGCACATCCCACTTAGATAAAGGTCAAAATGTCAAAAAGCTACACTGTGCTGAGAGGTACCACAGAAAAGAGTTTAGCTGTAAGCAGACCAGACTCAAAAAATAAGGTTCATGGACATAGATTAAGTATGATTCTCCATTTCAGTGTCTGGAGTTTCTCTGATGACTGCTTATACATACCTACTAGTTTGGCATGTTGAGGACAAATCAGCTGAATATCTTTGGTTTTGAAATACTCTTTGATCCAATAGTCATTGAAGCCACCATACAGAATGAAAATACAATTTGTTGCCTAATAAATCTTATGACTTTCTTGAGGCTAACATTCCACAAACTGCTGTCTGATGTCTCTCACTTTTTCATCACAGCAGCAGTTGCTCTATTGCTCCATGCTATTCCATATTAATCCATGTTATTCCATGCCCTTGTACTTTGGTATTTATTTGGATTGTAATTTGTGTTTTCAATGCACTTTTACCCAGTGATTTTATTACTAGAGTCTTACAGGTCTTGTATCCTGGTTATTTTAAGCATGTATTGGTTGTAGCACTCCTAGAAGCCTCTCAGATTAACAATGATGCTGCAAACATCTAACAGCACTAGTCTCATGTGCAAGAATGCTGCTGGTAAAATTACTACATATGATAACACTTCCAAAAATAATGTTTCACCAGGGTTGCTTGTGAGCAATAAAACTATCCTGAGAGACTTGCAAACATTATATCCACAATAGTAGTTGTGTGATGGACAATCATGTCACATTGCACCAGGTCTAGGCACAACTTTTTAAAAAGTCAGTATTTTATTTCAGCTCCATAAATGTAAATCCAGTCTAGTAAATGATATGTTATAAAATAAGCTAGTATAAAATTAATATTATTTTTTAAAAAAATCTTTCTCTGACATCAGCTGTTCTAGAATGACTGCAGCTGTGTAACAGCCAGTTGGGATAACTTTCTTATTTTGATTGATAAACTCCTATAGGAGTGCTCTGAAGTGAGGCAGATACCAGGCAAGCTCTGGTTATTTCAATTATTCTCAACAAAACTATTCTTATGTATTTTATTAGGATGAAATATTTTGGAATTATAATCATAAATCTTTGTGAGAAAAGAAAAAAGCATTAACAATTTCAATATGTACTCTTATTTTTATATAGTCATTTCATTTACAGGCCATAGTGAGTGTTTTGAGCTACTATAGAACGCATGCTTTAAGTCGTAATTGTCTTTAAAATGATGAGTCATTTGGGTTCCAGCTAAGACAGCTCGATTTGTAGAGCTGCCTGCTGGGGTAATGAGATAGGATACAAACACAAGCCACCCTTTGCCCCTGATATTTTATCAGGAATAGTTTTTAAGTGCTCTTGTCACATTTCATATTAGCATGAGTTCAAGAAGTGCAGCTCAAATTAGGTCAGGTTCTCTGAGCATTGCCGGATAAGTCACTCCAGAGAAGAGATCAGATTTTTCTAGTTTGATTGCTACAGCACTCTAGGCTTCTATCAAGTATTAAAACTGCTGTAAGATGAAGCTGGTTTATTGCAGTTCTTTCAATTTGCTAGCACTACTGTTCTTCAGAGAATTTATGACACTGACAGCTACTCAGTTGCCCTTTTAGCAGAGTAGCCTGAAAAACAGGTTGATGTAAATCCCTTCCCTGTATGGGTGCAATGTCATACTGTAATACCAAAGAATCCAAATTTGAGTCCTAATCAACAAACATGTTTATCTAATTCCCATCCCCTGTAAAGTTGCAGCTAGTAGAAATTTGAAACCTGTGGAAGTAAAGCAGCAGTGCACTATTTAGCCCTGAGCTGGGCACTCCAGGCAAAGGCACTGCTGTCACCTTATTCTAGAGGCTGATGAAAAAAAGCTGTAGCTACATTTACTGCCATCTTTTCCACTTCTCAGTAGTAACTTCACATGAACATTATTTAGCTTAATGGTAATAAATAAATAAATAAATAGATAGATACAAACCTCACTTCAAGATTTTGTACCAGCCACTGTTTTAAATACTCAACCCTTAAAATAAAATCTATTCAGATAGCTATTATTATTCCTTTACAAAATATCATCACTGAAGAGACCTGAAATATCCATCTAAATTTCCAGGTCTGTATAAGATCTTGGGTAGAAAACAAGTTCACAGGATAATAACCTGTTTTCTAAAACAGCTTCCAAATTTTTTCTTCCATTATTTTAAAAGCCTCAGACAATTTGATTACTTCTTGCTAGGAATTCCCAAATGAGAAGCACAAATGCAGTTGAAAGAGTGGAGTGTTTTAAAATGAGAAAAGATAAATACTACTTCAACATTTTTGAAGCTCTAAAGGCTTTTTCTCATTTGGTCTTGGCACAGTCCTTTATATAAAAACAAAACAAAGCTAAACTAAACAAAACAAACCAAAACAAAACAAATGTACATATTTATTGGAAGGCCTACTTTTGTATATCCAGAAATTTTAAGGATGTCAGCCAAATGTCAATTCACTGGGAGAGCCCAAACAGAAATAGCTCTTCTTTATTGTGATATCCAGTGCATAATAATGGAGTAAAAATTCCTTCCAGAAAAATACCTATTAATTTTCTTTTCTACTATCCTGGATCTGGCCCACACCATAAATAAGGGGTAGTATGAAGTATATAGTATTTGTAATAATGCATTTACTACAATTTTCATTATCTCCAGATTTTTTTCAGACCATAAATGTGTCCTCAGGGAAAACAGGCAATGTACAGGTAGGCTCACCACTAAAATTGTTAGCATTTTCGTATGATTTATGATATGAACTCTTATTTTCTATGACTTTATGAGTAATATGTATTTGATCCAGAAAAAATATACATTTAGAAAAGACATACTAGTTTCTTTAGAGCAGCCATATCATCAACTTCTGTTTCATATTGTTTATAAGTAAAAGATGTCAAGAAACAATATCTAAAAAATCCCATGCAGTGCAAACAAATGAGCTTATAGTACATTATATTCTAAACTCACTGACTTGTGTCATGAGAAAGATGGGACTTACACTTCTTAAGGAAATAGCCTTTTTTAAGATTTCATATTAAATATTTACTTGGGATTAAATATTATTGAAATATAGCATTCCTTGGCTGAATAGAAGCTGCAGCTCCATAGCTGTTTACAGCACAAGAGATTGTCTTTCATTGTATTACAGTAAAAAACGAGTCTTCAGGTGAATAAAAGAATTTTTCCAGGAGGAACCAAATGTTGAACATTTTGGAAAAAAAAGTCAACAGGAGCAAATATTGCTGCAATAAACCCAATAAGTACCATCCACTTTATCATGTAGCACCTTTGTGAAGTGCCAAATACTTGTAATTGCCTGATAAACCATTGAGAAAGCATGTGATCAAAGTACTAAAAGTACTTGAAACAGCACAGAAATGTGTATTTGTGAATGAACTCTTAATAAAATGATTGAATGTTGGTTTTCTACAGTGGGAATATTGAGCAGGTAGCTACATTTGCAACTATAAATATTGATAAATTTTTGCTAGTAAAGAATAAGCAATTCCAGGATTTTTAGTGAAAGGATAAATATATCAACTGACTGCTACACTTAGAAAGAAGCAATGTTTTCTCTTCTTTTAAAATAATCTTACTATTTCAATAGTCTCCTAATTTTCTACACCAAAGCAATTTTTCCTGTCTGTATAATTATGAGGTTAGCTAGAGACATACAGCTCTTCTGAGAAGATGGGAAACTTCATAAAGCAAAAGCAATCTAAATTTACTCAGTCTACAAAATACAAGCGCTTACAGCACTACAGCACAATTCTTCATTAGTTTCATCAAAAAACTTGATCTTGCTATCATACTTTAGATAGCATTTCCTCTTCAGGCTTTGGCCAGACTAGATGAGTACCTCAGTTCAGGAAGGACATTGAGGTGCTGGCGAGAGTCCAGAGGAGGGCAAACAAACTGGTGAAGGGTCTAGAGGGTGAAGTCCTGTGAAGTGCAGCTGAGGGAACTGGGGTTTTTTAGCTTGGAGAAAAAGAGGCTCAAGGGAGACCTTATCACTCTCTACAACTACCTGAAAGGAGGTTGTAGTCAGACTCTTCTCTCAGGCAATTGGTGACAGGATAAGAGGACACAGCCTCAAGCTGCACTAGAATGAGTAAAGTAAAGGGTTGTACTTGATCTCAGAGGTCTTTTCCATCCTGGTTGATTTCATGATTGATTCTATGACTTTTTTTTTTATTGAATTTGAATTTTTAACTTGAATTTTGAGAACTGGAGTGCTGGTTTGTATATTATCATGTTTAAGTAGTGTTGTAGTAGCTTGACTTGCATTTAAACTAACTTCCCTGAGCAGGAATATAGTAACTTGGAGCTCTTGATCTCAGAGGTCTTTTCCATCCTGGTTGATTTCATGATTGATTCTATGACTTTTTTTTTTATTGAATTTGAATTTTTAACTTGAATTTTGAGAACTGGAGTGCTGGTTTGTATATTATCATGTTTAAGTAGTGTTGTAGTAGCTTGACTTGCATTTAAACTAACTTCCCTGAGCAGGAATATAGTAACTTGGAGCTGCTTGTTGAAACTCAAACTGCTGTTAAAGCCTTGAATGTCAGGGTGAACTGCATCCTACAGTGATTCTTTTAGTTTACTTTTTGGGACATGTAAAGGTTTTGTGATCAAACAACCTATTAATCTGTTCTCTGCTTCCTCTCTCAACTACATTTGCCACAGTTAGGGATAGCTAAGTTGCAGCATGCCTTATGAACAAACTAGGCAGAGGTGCACTACCCCTATGATAGCTGTCATAGAGAGGAACCAGCCAGTGCAGATAAATTTCAATGACTTCAAGCAGGATTCAGGCCTGAAACTGCCATAGAAATGAACCAGGGCCTCTGAAAGCTGTTCTAATTAGAGGGTCTGTGATTAACAAAATTTTTAAGTATACCATTAAAATGCATTGAGGCCACCTTTGAGATATATTCAGTTCATTATTGTAGTTCACTCACATTTATCTTTAATTTCTTCCTGGTAATTTCTTAAGGCAATCTCTAAAACGTAAGGGGCTATTGCTTTAACTGAGGGCACATCTTACTAACTTGGCATTTTAAAGCCTATGTTCCAGAGTTATGAACAACTTTGGAAAGACAAGAAGTGCTATCCAAGTAGAAAATCTTATCTGATGGGCACATTTCAGGATTAACAAAAGCATGGAAAGCTCATAGCACAGTCAGATCTGTGCAGTGCAGGAAGCTCAAG
>NW_008670440.1:0-535 GCF_000695815.1 Acanthisitta chloris | reverse complement strand
ACCGCGGGTCAGACTGTGCCTCGCACCCTGGTCGGACTGTGCTCACACCGCGGGTCAGACTGTGGTCGGACTGTGCTCACACCGCGGGTCAGACTGTGGTCAGGCTGTGCTCACACCGCGGGTCAGACTGTGCTCAGGCTGTGCTCACACCGCGGGTCAGACTGTGGTCGGGCTGTGCTCACACCGCGGGTCGGACTATGGTCAGGCTGTGCTCACAGCGCGGGTCAGACTGTGGTCAGGCTGTGCTCACAGCGCGGGTCAGACTGTGGTCAGGCTGTGCTCACAGCGCGGGTCAGACTGTGGTCAGGCTGTGCTCACAGCGCGGGTCAGACTGTGGTCAGGCTGTGCTCACAGCGCGGGTCAGACTGTGGTCAGGCTGTGCTCACAGCGCGGGTCGGAGCTCCGGGACACACTCCCCGAGCTGTGGCCGAATTCGCCGTCGCTGAAACCGAAGCGGCAGCGCAGGACGCGGCGCCCCCGGAGCGAGCGAGGGGAGCGGGAGGAGCCGCGGAGGGACAGCGGGGCAGGAGGAGCT
>NW_008670439.1:0-591 GCF_000695815.1 Acanthisitta chloris | reverse complement strand
GATTTGGGGGTGTCCCCCAGGATTTTGGGGTATCCCCTCGGATTTGGGGTGTCCCCCAGGATTTTAGGGTATCCCCCTGGATTTGGGGAGATTCCCTCAGGATTTTAGGGTATCCCCCAGGATTTTGGGGTGTCCCCCTGGATTTGGGGTGATTCCCTCAGGATTTTAGGATATCCCCTCGGATTTGGGGTATCCCCCAGGATTTTGGGGTGTCCCCCCGGATTTGGGGGATTCCTCCAGGATTTTAGGGTGTCCACCTGGATTTGGGAAGATTCCCCCAGGATTTTGGGGTGTCCCTCCGGGATTTTGGGGTGTCCCCTCAGGATTTTGGGGTATCCCCTCGGATTTGGGGAGATTCCCCCAGGATTTTAGGGTGTCTCCCAGGATTTTGGGGTGTCCCCCCCGGCTTTGGGATGTCCCCCCGGATTTGGGGGGATTCCTTCAGGATTTTAGAGTATCCCCCAGGATTTTGGGGTATCCCCCCGACTTTGGGGTGTCCCCCGGATATGGGTGGATTCCACCAGGATTTTAGGGTGTCCCCCCGGATTTTATGGTATCCCCTCAGATTTGGGGAGATTCCCCCAGGATTTT
>NW_008670438.1:0-744 GCF_000695815.1 Acanthisitta chloris | reverse complement strand
ACTGAGTGGTCCACCCATCAAAGCCATTTTTCTCCAATTTAGAGATAAGGATATCATGTGAGACAGTCTACATAAGGGGTGGGTAATGTCCTGGTTCTGGCCAGGACAGGGTTAACTTTTGCAGCAGGCAGGAAGGGCACACTAGGACCCTGGGGTTATTCTATGCCACCTCATACTGATAACATGGGATTAAAATGTTTCTAAAATCGTGGTAGCTAAAGTAGGCCTAGTGACAAGAATGACCATTGTCTTAGTAGAACGATGTGAACCTACACCTGTGTATCTACCTGTATGTACCCACCTGTATAATAGAGAATTATACAGCAATATATGGGAAAAGAAACTCGAACTCATGCTTGGGTGAGAACAATATGTGGGAAAAAAAACTCGAACTCATGCTTGGGTGAAATCAATATACACACAAGAGAACAATAGCAAAGTAATGGTTAACATATGATTATACAACAGTTATGTAAAGAAAGGGTATAAAAATGTATCCATCTCAAATCCATGTCGGAGTCAGATTTGGGTTTGTCTGTACCCCTGATTCCCAGAGCTCTTCAATAAAAGCACCGCATATAATCATCCAGTGATTATGTGTTTTCCACACTCACAATACCATGCAGAGGGGATGAAGGGGCGGGTTGGATACCGGTTGGGCTGGTGCACCGAATGTGCGGTTGGGCAATGCCAGGTTCCACGTGGTGAGCAATTGCATGTGTGTCATTTGCCTGTCTTGTACAC
>NW_008670437.1:0-2432 GCF_000695815.1 Acanthisitta chloris | reverse complement strand
TGCCCAGGCCCAGTCACCTCCCTGCAAGAGGATAAACTGCTGGAAACTCTTTGTTTCCCACCATAGAGGCAAAGACCTGTCCTGAGACTATAACCAATACATGTGCAGATCCTAATGAAAGGAAGGAGCTTGCCTAAACAGCATCCTGATCAGATTTCCAATTCCATCTCTGCAGTAGCACCATCCTCAGGGAAGTTGCAAGAAGGAATCAAAAGCAGCTGCTAAGGACTCACTTGCACAGAGGTTTTCAGAATGGGATAATCAACAGAGCTCAAGGAGGCGATGCTAAACCTCACAGGGACAAGGAGGCACCTTTAGCTTTCATTTCTTGCTTCTCCCTTCAGCCCATCCTAGGGCAAACATGCCACAAACACTCACCTGCTTTAATAACCCCCCAAATACCCTCACACTACAGGTTCCTCCTGTCCTAAAGGGCTTGGAAGAGCTCATCCTCAAAAATAATTCCAAATGGGCTGTTTTGGCTCCAAAACGTGGCCACATCCACCCTCCCAGCTCAATCCCTGCTGACCTCTTCAGCTAAAGGGCTTCCACATTGGGAAAGGAGCAAACAGGTGTGGAATGGGCAAGCCAAGGGCCTGAACATCACGTGAGGATTTTGTTTCTAAAGTGGTTTTTCCTCCCCATTCATCAACCCCAACATCTATGGATGAAACTGGATAATCAGAACTGACCTTCCTCTATCTTACAGGCTTGGAGAAGTCTTGCAGCATAGATAGGGCCTGGCTCTAGGAGAGAAAAAACAACCCAGCTTTATGCACAGTCACAGACATCTCAGGCCTTAAACACCATTTGCTACTTGGAGAACCAAGGGAGAGACAAAAACCCATCCTGAGCACACCCAGCCCTGTGCCCTGCAGGGAACTCCCTCAGCAGAGCACAGGCCCCTTGGCTGTTGGACTTGTGCTATCCCAAACCTGGCAAGAGGGAGGGGAAGGAATTAGCTGGAAGTTACTTCATTCCTCACTTGCTTTCTATCTGTTTGGTGTGTGGGATGGGCAGGGCCAGAGCACGTGGGGGATGTGTATCTGCTCCAAAGCTGAACACTGTGTTAATCCAGCACTAAAGGGAGACGCAGCAGGTCCCAGGGAATCTCCATTTTCCTTCCTTCTCAGGATAAGATGTTGGCATGGGAAAGGGCAGGGGCTGCAGCCTTCTCTGGGCACAGAGAGCTGGAGCCTGAAGGTGACACCACCAAGGGACAGCCATGAGCTCTTGAGCCACCTCCTCCCCTGCCCTGACACACCACCTTGGTGGTGACACACGAGGACAAAGCTCAGCACAGCACCAGCCCTCAGCACCTCCACGAGCACAGCCCTCAGGCTGCACTGCCTCTGCAGGGTGGGGACAGACGGGGAAAGGCTGGGGACATCATCTCTCACACCCTAGTGCAGCTCAATGAAGGCTTCCAACTCCTCAGGGATGAATCCCTTGTAGGGAATCTTGTGCTTGTCCAGGGCTCGAGCAGCAAGGCACTGGAGGGTGATGTAGTTGAAGGGCTGCATCATGCTCTTGGTGAGCAGCTTCTCATCCAGCAGCTCGTACGCCGTCTGCTTGAAGGCGTTGGTGGCATCCATGTGTGCTCCAGCCTCCATCAGGGCACTCATGATCAGGGGGCAGTTGTTGCGGGCAGCCACGTGCAGGGGGGTGTTGTTGTCATAGTCACGGCTGTCTGGGTCAGCCCCACACTCCAGCAGCAAGTTCACCACGTGGAGAGATGGGAATTTACCCACTGGATAACGTCCCACCGTGGTGGTGTCCTTGTCCACTGCCATGTGGAGGAGGGTGAAGCCGTTCTTGGCGCGGGGGCTGCACTTGAGCAGGCGGTAGATGGTCTGGCGTTTCTGGTGCTCCTGCTCCGGGGTGCATTCCACCTTTTCCAGCAGGAAAACCAGGTGTAGGATGATGGCCAAGGTCTTGGTGAACTGTGCCGAGTCAGCCACGGGGTCCTTGCCGTGCACAAGGGCTCTCTCCACCTCCCTCACCCCTTTGCTCAGCACCCCGATGAGGTCGGAGAAACCCAGGTGAGTGGCTAAAGTGCCTTTGGAGCGATCCTGGAGCACGTAGGAGTAAAGCTCAGCAAAGGAAAGGAAACTGCTGGCAGTCATGGGGCTGAGAGGCTCTAGGTTGCCTTGCTGCATGTCCAGGGCATACTTCCAGAGGTTGATACAGCGCTCGAAGTTGCCGGAGTCGGCGTAGACAGCGCCGCGGTAACGGATGTAGTAGGAAGTGTCCGGGTGGGAAGGGCCCAGGATACGCTCCCGGATCAGCAGCGCCTGCATACGCATCTCGTCGGGGTCTGTGATCAGTGCCTCCAGCTCCTCCAGCGAGCTCACCTCCCGGGAGTAGTCATAGGCCAGCACCAGCTGCCTGGGCTCGGGTTTGGGCAGGTACTTGCCCCCCTGGCAGCGCAG
>NW_008670436.1:0-3720 GCF_000695815.1 Acanthisitta chloris | reverse complement strand
TCCGTGCCTGCCCGCGCTGCTCGGGCTCTTTACGGACCAGGAAAACTGCTGCGGGGCGATGGGAGCCGTGTGCCGTCAGCTGCAGCCCCCGCTCAGGGAGACAGTGGGAATTTCGGGATGCTGCTGGAATCTCCTTGCTGCAAAACCCGCAGAGATGGGTCTGGCCCCGGGTGGCAAGGGCACAGACGTGCTCCCAAGTCCGTGCCTGCCCGCGCTGCTCGGGCTCTTTACGGACCAGGAAAACTGCTGCGGGGCGATGGGAGCCGTGTGCCGTCAGCTGCAGCCCCCGCTCAGGGAGACAGTGGGAATTTCGGGATGCTGCTGGAATCTCCTTGCTGCAAAACCCGCAGAGATGGGTCTGGCCCCGGGTGGCAAGGGCACAGACGTGCTCCCAAGGGTTGGAGCAGTCTGCTCCTGGTTCCTGGAGTGGAGTGCTAGGGATGCAATGGGGAGTGTGGGTCTGGAGGGACCCCAGGAAGCACTGTGCCCTCACCTGGGGTCGGTCCTTCAGCACACTCATGCTGGCAGCAGCTGCCAGGGGCTCTCAGCACCCTGCACGGGCCGGGCTGGTGCCAGTGGTGGAGGGGAGACTCGTGGGACCATTTCAGCACTGGGGAAATATAGGCTGTGGGATGCTCCTGACTCTTACTGCTGCTGCCCAAAAGCGGGGAGCAAAGAGGGAACGAACACCCCTCACAGACAACAGGAGACAGAAAAAGGGGATTCACCCTGAAAACTGCCCTTTGCTCAAACCCTGCAGGTGTTTTCCTAATTCTGGGAAATACCCAAATGTTTACCTCAGCTTTTCCTGGCAGGAACAGGCAGGACTAGCCCAGGGATCCACTGGCTTTCCTGGCTGCTGTGGCCTGGGATCACCCTGGACACAGCTCTGCATGTGGGGGTTGACTTGCAGTCATATGAGGAGCCCTGGAGACCCTTTGCACTCCGGGGAAGGATCACCACTGCTCTCCATGACATCCCAGCACATCCTGGGAGGGCTGTAAGCCGAGGAAGAGCTGCAGAGGAGCCCGACTGCCCTTTCCAGCATCCCCAGTTTGCCCAGACAGTGTTGCACCATTAGACCCCTCACTGTACAGAGCCTTTTCCAGCTCTGGGCCAACCTGAAGAGGGTTAAGAAAAGCCCTGGGGAGCTTTCTTATCCCTCTTTGTTCGTGGAGCAAAGATATTCCCAGCCCTGAATCTATAGATTGGCCCTTAAACTACAGCAATCTCCAGGGACCAGAGAAACAAAAGTAGATTTTGGTTGCGGTTTGTTGTGTTTTGTGGTTTATTCTGTTTCTTTTCCTGCGCAGACAGCCTTTGCCCAGGAGGGGTTAGCATGAAAAATGCATGTGGGGATTGGGGGAATGGGGGGAGTGCTAGAAGAAGCTATCGATCAAGGATCTCTGAAAGCCACACAGCTGTGCCAGCACCGCTGCCTCTGCCAGCCCTTCCCGGCGCTCCCGGTGCCAGGCTCGGTGCTGCCCTGCGGATGGGGTGTCTGATGTTGTGCCCAGGAAACCACCCTGGATCCTGGAGAGAAGCCTCTGCCACAGAGCAATCAGGTGCCTCTGCCAGCCCTTCCCAGTGCTCCTGCTGCTGGGCTTGCTGCCTGCTCCAGGTATGGGATCGAGTGGCTGATGTCATGCCCAGAAAAACACCCCTCATCCCAGAGATGTGCTGCAGAGCAATTGGATGCCACTGCAATCCCTGCCCTGTCTGCAGCTCCCTCCAGCCAGACTTGCAGCTTGCTCCTTGCTATATGGCACGTCGGGAATGGGGTCGGTCCCTTTTCTCCCCAGGTCCAAATGATGCCCCTCCCAAGCTCTGCAGGATCATAAGGAGGGTCTATGGAACAGCAACAGCTCTGCCCTATGTGCCCATCAACCCACCCACCAGCCCCATATCTCTGCGCCACTCTGATCAGAAATAATGGTAGTTGAAAATAATTATTATTGGGTCCAAGCCCAATGCAAACACAGACACAGTCCAAGCACTGGGGTGGGCAACCAAGCAACAAGGCTGGAAACCAGCACCACCTCCCAGCACGAGAAGAGCAAGCTGAGGCAAGAGCTGGTGCTGGCAGGGGATCAGGGACATGGGTCCTGCACTCAGCTCTGCTCTGGTCCAGGCAGGGCTGGTGGTTCTGTATGGGCAGTGCCCTCACAGTTGCATGGGGGCTGCAGGTGTCACAAGGAAACCCTGGGTATGGTCCCTGGAGCAGGACAAGGCACTGCAGGGGTAAAGCCTTCTCCAGATGGTGCTCATCAAGGGTGGGAATATCACAGGATGGCGCTGGAGTGGATGCTTCATGCTACTGATGTCCCTGCCACCAAAACCAGCACTGCTCGCCGAATCGAGTCTGGGGTCTGGGAGAACAGAAAGGGCTGATTTTGGGCTTTGTCTTGGCTGAAAGTGCCCTGAAATTTCCCCCAAATTCAAAATATGGGAAGGGTGGGAGAGGAAGAATGCAGTGAGGAGAAAAGCAGTGGGAGATGGGGATAATCTGATCCCTCAAGGGGAAGAAATCCGACATCTTTGTTTCTCCCTCTGGCTGGGCACTAGTGTGTGGTGCTGGGCACCTTCTGCTTTGCCAGTGGCACTGGGATGGGGGCACCCAGCAGTACCTGGTACTTGGCCTCCCCTTTGCCTAGTTTTGCTCCTATTTTGCTCGGTTCCTGCGGCACAGACAGCTCCCAGCCCGGCTCGTGCTCGCCGCTGGGATTCTGGGGACTGAGCACAACCAAGGGGGCTCAAAAAAGCAGCAGGAAGGGTTGCACTGCCCTCATTTCAGTGGCACAAATCTGAGAGCATTTGCCCACCAGGTGATTTGTCCATCAGCTGTCCCTTCCCAGAGCCAAGGGGACGAGGTGTCCTCTCCTCTCATCCCCTGTGGTCCAAGTTGTGGGCAGGGGCTGCCTTGAGCTCATCCTGTGCTGCCTGATCCTGGCAATGCTGAGCTATTGAGAGCTATCAAATTTCTCCTCCTCGCCCAGGAAAAGCTCACAGCAGCAGACAGGGTTTGGCCCAAACCATTGCCCACCTGGCAGGATGCCTGGCAGAGACCCTTGTCTCAGCCCCTGGGTCTGTAACCCAACTGCCTTCAGGAGGGGCAGCTTCAGCCGTGCCTGGAGCCTTGGTGCCCACAGGCAGGGTACAGGGTGCTGCCCGGGTACCCCCGGTCCTGGTCTGGTGCCACGGGAACACGGCTGTCCCACTGCCACACATGCCACCCTGCAGAGGTGGCTCTGACTTTGCATTGCAGGTTCTCTGAGTCCCCTCATCTAAATACAATCTTAATTGCAATCTGTGGCTGGATTCTGATGCTCTCCTGGGCTGAGCCCTTTGGACGTGCACAGAGGCACCACGGCGAATGTCGTCCCTGCACGGGGCTGACGGGCAGGACTGGGCAAGGAAAGTGCAGAGATGGGGAAACTGAGGCACAGAACAGGGGAGCATCCTCAGCCTGGCCTTCCCCTTGCACACACAGAGGAATTTCATCATCTGTGCACCTGCTATTCTGTACAAGCCGAAATGCCCCAAAACATTCATTTTAATGATTTTGCCCCTCTTTAGCTCGATTACCATCGCAGTGTCCCTTTCGCCTGGGCCAGCCAGGGCTTTCCCAAGTCTGGGAGTCCCAAACACAGCCAGTGCTCTTCGACCCCCACATCATCACCAGGCACGGTCAATAACCCAAAGAAAACAAAACCCACCGTA
>NW_008670435.1:0-1692 GCF_000695815.1 Acanthisitta chloris | reverse complement strand
CCCAAGCTTTGCCAATAGCACTGTTAAGAATTCGGATAAAACCTAGGAGTGGGATGTCAGTTAGTCCTTAGTAGATAGTATATGGAAAACCCTATGAATCCCCTGAACCTAATCCAAACATACATATCAAAGGAAAACAAGAGGTGTATAACTATGTTTTGTCTCTCGGGAAAACCTTAGCTCAGCTCCTGAGCACCCTCGTATGGAACAGGCTGCTAGGCCTCGCGAATCCAGTCCACGATATCCTCCCAGGAGATGAGGTGTACATCAAAGTTTGGAACGAAGAACCCTTGAAAGAAAAGTGGAGTGGACCCCATCAAGTGCTGCTGACCACCTTTACAGCCGTCAAGGTAGCCGGAATGAACCCTTGGATCCACTACACCCGAGTGAAGAAAGTACATCCAAAACAGCGGACTGCGCAACCTTGAGCATCAGTAAAACTACAGATAAGATACATTGACTGTTTAAAATGAACTTAGTGTTAGAGATAATGTTTAGTTTATGGGTATTAACATTGTTAATTGGAAATGATGTTGCTTTGGGACATGAAATGCTAGTGAACCAACGAAACACACTTCATTCTACAATGGAGAGTGAGGAACAGGCAAAACCACAAGTGATAGAAGTCCCCAATACAATTCAGGCTGAGAATGTGATGATAGGATTAATCAAAGACTTTGCCAGAATGCAAAACACCAGTAAAATAACTGCCTGTCTGCCAATACCAAAGGCAGCAGGAGAGCCAATAAGCTGGGGAATCATAACATCCAAATTACCTGAAATACCTGACAACAAAACAATAGCATGCAGACAAATACCAGAATCCAGGCAAGTAATTAAAGAGACCTGGAAAATAACAGGAGAATGGATGAGACCCTTAAGACAACAGGACTGTCTGGCAAGTCAGGGAAAAGTAGGGGAAATCGTAGAATATTGGATTGAAGACAAAAACCTTGCAAAATGGCAGTGTTTCCTCCCACATTATAAAAAGGTTAAAGAAAACATCACAGAAACCACCCTTCTAGGGAAATGTGAAATAAAAGATAAAAAGGATCAGGTAGAACCCTGGGACAGTGCATGGTCTACGAGCATACTTCAAAAATTCCAATACATGGCAAGCACCCCTTGGTGTCTCAAATGGGAGGGCCCTGAAAATGAAATAACACTGAACTGACAGTAATGAGCACTGCCACCAGCAGTAGAACGCAAGCAGATAAAGTAAGTTGGTGGGCATGTAATCAAACTTATGACTGTACGTCTGACAATGTAAAGATAAAACAAATCCCAGCTTTAGCAATTGCCATGCAAATTGGTTGTGCCTGTAGAGGAATTAGACACAAACTGGGCCGAATAGATCACAAGATATTAATTGGATGTAACAGAAACACAATCCAAAGCTCAAGGCAATTTGGGTGATGAGCCATGGCACTTGGACAACCCACCTGCCCGTAGACGGGAAGGTAAAAGAATTTACTTTAGGACTCCCCACCTTATGTCCAATCTGGAAAAAGTCCCCATTTAATGGAAAAAATGAACTCTTACAAATAAGACCAAAACGAGAAGCCCTTAATAATGAAAATCCAGATGAAAACCCAGATGAAATTTGGCAGGAACACTCTAGTGGAGTAAAATTTGAGTGGGCTTTAGAATCTCTGTTCGGCCCCGTAGCAAACTACCGAAACAGAGAAATGA
>NW_008670434.1:0-1476 GCF_000695815.1 Acanthisitta chloris | reverse complement strand
CTGTCCTCGCCCTGCCTCCCGGTTTTCGGCCGCCCAGGGCAAATCTCCGGAAATGCTCCCTGTGTGTCAGGCGCCTCCGCCCCGCCGCCCAAAGTGTAAACAGGGATTCTTGGCTTGCTCGGGGATTTTTTTTCTTTCCCTTCCCCCCCTCCCCATCCCTTTCTCTTTCTTCTCTCTCTCCATTTTTTTAAGAGGCAGGTCTTGATTTTTTTTTATATTTTTTTTTTTTTTTACTCCCCGGGAAGCCGGAAAGCGGGGAGAACCGTCCCCCAGCAGCACAGTGGAGAGTTTAGGAAACCGGGGGAGCAGCCCTGGCCACCTCTTCCCGCAGAGCGGGCCCCGCTGCCCTTCGCCCCCAGCGCGGCCTCTCGCTATGGGGATCTCAATGGAGAGGGCGCTGGAGGAGAAACCTGCGTTCAGGGGCAGAAATTAATACACCAAAAAGTTTATGGGCTGGCGTCAGTGTTTATTTTTATACTGATAGAAAAAAATACTGTCCCTCAGTGCATCTCTGTGATTCTGTATGAGCCTGCAGAGAGATCTCATGATTGCTCAATACGGAAAAGAGGCCTGATTTGTAATCCAAATAGTTTCTTTTTACAGTGAGGAGTTTATTAATATTTTTAATTGTTCTCAAAAGTACATTTAGAAACAGAAAACTACTCCAGTAACAACCGCGCTTTTTTCTTCCTCACTTTTTTCTTCTGTTCTACACGGAGTAGTAAATATTTTTCCCCTTTAAAATTGCGAATGGAATACAGTGTTGGAGACTCCAAGGAGATATGCTGGGAGAGAACGTCCCGATATTAGAATAGTTGCACCGATCCATTTTGTTTATCAAGTTCAGAATAGCGTGAAGCGAATTATTTCTTTCTTACCTCCCTTTATATACACACACACGCCCTGCTATACTTACCCCTCTTACACAGAGCAATATGCTCACAAATGTATTTGTAAGTATTTATGTGTACATATGTGTGTAAATGCATACGTGTGTCTATAAATAAGAGTTCACATGTATTCATGTGTACATACATACATAAAGAGTATGTGCATACTGCTATGCATGTACATCTGTGTATACACATGCATGTACATTTTACCTATATGTGTTATACACATATATATGAGTGTGTTTAGGTACGTGCATACACTTAGGTGTGTGCACACATACGCAAATATATGGGTATGTCCATGGATGAGTACATTTTTATACACATGAAAGACAGTTGCGTGCGTGTGTGTGTATACACTCCAAATATTTGGGAGCTTATCCCAGGATTCAGAGCAGTGGCATGAGCCTTTGCCCGAGCTCCTCGCCCATCAGACGGCCCTGGCTCCCCGGCCTTGCTCTCCCCGGAGCCGCGTTGTTTCCCCTCCGGGGAGCGGCTGTGCGGTGTCCCTCTTCCCTCGATCCCCGCAGCAGTGCCCATGCCTCCATCTCTGCCTCTCTCCGCAGCCAGCGACCGCGACTCG
>NW_008670433.1:0-264 GCF_000695815.1 Acanthisitta chloris | reverse complement strand
GTGAAAATGCAGTCGCTTGGGGGGCATGGTTTGGGGGTTTAAAGTCAATGAACGGGGTGTGCAGGTTTGGGAGTTTAAAGTGAATGAATGGGTAGATTTGAGGATTTAAGTTGAATGCATGGGGTGTGGATGTTTGCGGTTTAAAGTCAGTAAGTTGGGGGGAATGGTTTGGGAGTTTAAAGTGAATGAACTGGGTGTGCAGATTTGTGTGTTTCAAGCCAATTACCCACGGTAGTCGAGTGATGGGGGGGGAAAAGAAAAGTT
>NW_008670432.1:0-6888 GCF_000695815.1 Acanthisitta chloris | reverse complement strand
CGATGAATTTCCCTTTTCGGAAAAACAATGTTGTATAGCCCCTCTGCTTTTCTTTCTTTTTTTTTTTTCTCTCCCCTAATTTAAAACTTAAGCACCATCTTTGGGAAGTGCATATATCGCGGGTTCCTTGCAGCTCCTGCGGTAGGAATAAAATCCTGGAAGTGAGGGGGAAAAGACTTCTTTTCCGCGTGTTAACCCCGCTTAAATGGACTCCCTTCCGATAGTATCGTCCGGGAATTATTTTTTTTTTTTGAGCCTCACTTTAAAATCTTTGTCACTAAGCGAGTTTTCTCTAATTTCTATTATTTTTCTATCATTCCGTCCCTTTTCCCCAAATTTTGCCCACCGCACTGCAGACGAACACAAAGTCCGAGTCACGAATTGAACATGAAACAATACTGTGCTTAAATCGAAGACCTAGATGACGTTTGCTTTTTTTTAATAACGACTAAAAAGTATATTTTTTCCACTTAACAAACCGAAGTCCGTGTTCTCCAGGTTGTTCCCTGCGCCAACTCCAGCAGCCTATGTAAAAACTGACTTCCAAATATTTCCTGAGATCTGCTTCACTGGCAGAACTTCCCCAAAAAAATCTTTCATTTCCCTGAAATATGAACAAAGTCCTTGGAAATCCCTCGCTGGAGCAGTGGCCACATTTCTCTGGGAAAGTTTTAGCCGAGTTAGAGGCGCCTGTGATCGAGGCAGATCTTTCCTACAAAATCCCACCGCCGAACAATAACCTGGCGGCTCTGCAGCCTCTCCTTTACAGTCCGTTTTATTGTTCACGCAGGTTTTATTATGAAAATGTGTATTTCCAAAAGTACATATATCCTTTTCATCTGGTCGAGAGAAGGGAGCTCCTT
The DNA here is from genome assembly GCF_000695815.1 of Acanthisitta chloris. Lineage (NCBI taxonomy): Eukaryota > Metazoa > Chordata > Aves > Passeriformes > Acanthisittidae > Acanthisitta > Acanthisitta chloris. The sequence continues at coordinate 6,025 of NW_008670432.1, read as the reverse complement.
TCTCCCAGAAAATGACCGCAGATGGAACGATTCATTATTTCCCTCCCGTGATGATCAGCTCGGATATATGTTGCTTTTAAACAACAAAAGGGGAGGAGAAAACATTCTCTAGTAAAGCCGAATTCCTTCGTTAGACCGCCTCCTAAACGTGCTAATAAAACTAATTCGTTTTATTTGCCCTGAACTTTTATATCTAACCCGGCGCGCTGATTAGCACAGCCCTCTGGAAGGCGGTGTGTTCCTATCTCTCCTCGAGATGTGCCCGTTAAGATACGGCCGTTCCCACGATGAAACTGGAAAGAAAAGTACCCCGTGCCTTTATCTCCGCGCTGTTTGCTCCTGGGGCAGCGGAGACGAGTGATAACCGAGCAGAGCTGCACCGGGAGCAGTGCTGTGCCGCCAGGCAGCGGTGCGAGATCAGCTGTTTGGGGTGAAGTAAGAAAAATAGGAGAAAAAAATAAAAGGAGAGAGGGAAAAGAAAAAAAAATATACATGTGTGTGTGTACATATATATATAAAGAGGAGGGGAAGGAAAGAAAATAATATAAAAATATTTTAAAACAAAGTATAAAAGGAGGGAAAATATAATATAGAAAAGAAGCTGAATGCACAAAGGTGAATTATTTCTCTGATTTTGCATTTTAATGCAGGAAGTGTGCGGGTCTTGCAGAGATTCGCTGCTGCTCTAAGCACATTAAAGAGCCCAGTGCGTTATTAGAATATTTCAGCCTTTCAGGAAATGTCCTGTTGAAGGGAAATGTGTTGCCCCCGTCCAAATGCTGGAGCAATTAAGAGGTTGCTCGCCCGAAACAAGGTGGAGGAAGCCCACATGGAAACATAATGTCGTTCGTTCCAGACGCAGCCTCTTTTTTCTGCTGAAGAAGGTCTTCAGCAAATGCCAACGGAGTGCGCGGGCCTCTGTTGCAGAGGCATCTTTTTGAGCCCACAAAAGAACCACATTTCGGGATCTAAAATAAAGATGCACAGAGTAACATGAGCAGGCTGCCTAGCAAACTCCGGTGCCCCTTCCTCCGTCAATTAATCAGAAAAGCATGTTCTCTCTGCCCAGAGAGGGAATTGTGGGGCTATATTGTGAGTTTCCCTTCTCTTTCCCCCACCTAGGGAAACCAGCCCCGTATTCCTGAGCTGTCCATCCTCCGGTGTTGTCGTTGCAGGGCGCTGACACTCTCCCGCTCACATCAGGTTTATCAGAGATAAACCCAAGCCGCTGCTAGCAGCAAATTCATATTTTCTTAGAGCAGAGTTCAGTGCCTGTGGTCTGGTGGATGCGGGGAGGGCTGGGAGGCAGCTCTGGGCCAGCGTGAGACCGTGCCGCCAGGCATTTGGGAGGAAAATGAGTTGTCCCGGGTCGGCGTCGGACACCTAGGAAATTGTTTCATTTTTGGGGTGCGGGTAGGAGAATGACGGCCGAGGGGAACCACCACCTCACCCCACCCCCGGCTGCTTCCAGCTGCAGAAACCCGAATAGGAAAACCGTTTCTCCAGCCGTCAGTTGTTGCATTTCAAGAAAGCCTTGGGGTATCATTTGTATCTGTCAGAAAACATTAAGCCTTCAACTTTTTCATCCAGAGTTTTTGCAAGCGCTGCGGCTGGCCGCGCCCGGGGGATCCCTGGAGCGGGATGCGGATGATGGGGCGGGGGGGGCAGTCCCGGCTGTCCCAGGTGTCCCGGACCAAACAGCCAAGAAAATATCGTTTCCCCCATCGTGTTTCGATGGCAGGGAAAGCCGATGTGGTCGGGCAGGGTCTGCCGGGCTGAGGGGAACGGGATGGGGCAGGGAGGCAGGGGGGGGCCGGGGGACCCGGGGCGGCCTCTGGAAACTCTCCCGCGGAGCATCCGCGGCTCGGAGGGGCCCTGCGCTCCCGCGGAAGGCGGAGGCTTGGCCGACACACGGAGGGACAAAGGCTGCGGATCTAAAAGGGGCTGATTTCGTTTTGCTCTACTTCTTAGGAAAATTGCTGTCCTGGCTGCGCAGAGGAGGACAGGCCGGCCGGGAGCCAGCGTAATTTTCCACCTTCCCCTCCTGAGCGATTTAACACGCGCTTCGGACTGGGTTTCTTCCCTCTCTCTGCTTCCCACTCTGTCCAGCCCAGGAGGGGACCCGGCTCTGGCTCCGGCGGAGGTCTGGGGGTTTCGGGGCTCCTTTCACCTTTTGGGGATTTGCTCCCGTTGCCCCTTCAGGCCGAAGTCACTGTCGCGCTGGGAGTGCGGAGCTTTGCTTTATGCAGGGGCACACACGCGGGTCTCCACCTTGCGCCTAAGGGTGATGCTTTTCATTTGAGGTGATGCTGTTTTGGGGCAGAACAGTCCCGGAATATTTCCCCGACGGACACTATGCCCCCGGTAACACTGCAACGTTAACCACAGCCCTCCCAGTGCGCTCCCTGCTCCGCGAGGCACCGCGCACTCCTGCGCTCGTTTCTGCGAGCATCCTCGGCCTCGGCTCCTTCCCACACTCGTGGGCATCCCTTGGGGCAGACACACGCACCAGTAAAGGCTGGGAGCAGAGGAGGAAGAAAACCACACATCCACCCGTGCGGGGAACGTCGTAATAGAAGGAAGATTTAAAAATGGCTCTGCGCACTATCGCGGCTGTGCCGACCGTGCGCGGTTGGGAGCTACATCCTTCCAGTCGCTCCCACGCCCCGGTTATGCCCCTTCGCCGCCCGCTGGGCACTTTTTTGTTTTGATGGTTTCGTTATTAAAAGTTATTTTCCTGCAGCAATTCTCGTCGGCTGGATTCAGCGAAGGGAGAACGGGGGGAGGTGGTTGATTTTGATTTGGCTTGGCGTGGTTTCGTTGGTTGTGGTTTGGTTTGGTTTGGTTTGGTTTGGTCTGAGTTGGTTTAGTTTGGTTTGAGTTGGTTTGGTTTGAGTTGGTTTGGTTTGGCTGAGTGGACTTGAGTTTGGTTGGGCTGGGTTGAGTTTGGTTGGAGTGGTTTTGGTTGAGTTGGGTTTGGTTGGGTTGGGTTTGGTTGTACTGAACTTGGTCGGGTTTGGGTTGTTGTGCTTCTACCTCCTCTCTTGCGTCACTGCAGCTCTGTTTTTTTAGAGGACTTCCCTCTCCTCTCGGGCGGAGGTGCGCTTGGGAGGAGATGCCTTCATTTTTGTAACAATTCCCAATAATTTATAGACTGAATCCGAGTCTATACAACACTAATAAATCTGAAGAGGAAAAGCTGGCAAAGACTGAACTTTGCCACCTGATATACGGCCCAGGTGGTTTGGCGTTCACTGCAACCACCGCAGCCAGATGGGGATTGGAGTCCCTCTCCAAACGCAGGGACCCCCTTCCTGCACCGGGGGACGATACGGCCCTGTCCCCTCGGGGACAGAGGGAGTCCTGCTCTCGGTCAGACTCGTCCTCTTCACGGGGCTGTCACCGGCGTGGCAAGCGCTGATTTATTTCCAAGCGCCATCCCTGCTTCTGGCGTTATTTATAGCAGGAGGAAGCGGAGCGGTTTATTTGCGGGCTCCCAGCCTGTTTCAGATCCCGGGGCGCCGGGAGCGCGGTGACTGCTCGGGCGCGGAGCGGTGGTACTCTCCGTCCAGCCTCTCGCCGAAAATTCCCACGCGAAACCCTCACATCACCCGCGTCCCCTCCGGAGCTCCACGGGTCCCAGCCCGACCCTCCCTCCTCCTCTCCGTGTCTCTTCCCACGCCCACTCGGGTCGTCCTGGCGGGGTCGGGAGGCTGGAGGGGTCCCCGCAGCTCCCTCTGGCCTCCAGCGGGGCAGCAGGAACCCCGAGCAGCTGGCTCCGAGTGGGGCATCAAGGTCTGCCTTGGGTTGTGGCCTGTCTGAAAGGTGCGAAGTGACGTCAGCAAGGCAAGGAATGACGTCACGCCAATGGTCTTGCCGGCGGAGAGGTGTTCTCTCCATCCCGAAGCGGAGCGGGTTTGGCGGGGAGGAGAGAGGAGAAAGAGCAGATCTGGGAGTAACCGCCCTGTAGGTGCTCGCTGTTGTCGCGACATACGTGTCTCGACCAGCAATGGGAATAACCGGGCGGATTTAGCTCTGTGTAGTAGTAGGACTGCGCTGGCTCCGAAAAGAACAGAGAGAGAGGATGCGCTTAAATCCACGTGAGACATGGGAGTGATACCCAGAAGACAGATGCATGATACAGGTTATATGTGTATATAGAAGATATAGATTAGGTATCTATAGGATATAGATACATCCTCTGGCTGCCGTGCTCAGTAAATGTGTGAGCCGGGTGAGGACACTCTTGGGGTCGGGCAGGAGGGAACCGGACGCTGCTCCAGCTCCTGAGGAGCGGCAGGGCCAGCCCATTAGTCTCTATTTCAGGCCTATACTGAGGGATCTCTACCCAGGGTAACACCCCAGGGAAGCCGGAGGGGCTGTCGCCTCGGTGGAATCACGTCGGTACCCGAGCTAAGCTTTTCCTTGCACCCGGCCGGGAGGAACTGAGCCTAGAATGGATTTTTTAAAAATCGATTTTATAGAGCAGGACAAAACTGTAAATTAGGCACATTCAAAAACAAATACATTGAAAAGAATGAAAAATGTCGCCTCGGGTTTGGAGACTGATGTGAGCAGTGGGTTTAAAATAGCCGGAGCGGAGCTGTTGGCAGCTTCATAGAATCATAGAACTATCAAGGCTGGAAATGTCCCTTAAGATCATCGAGTCCCACCGTCCCCATCCAGCACTGCCCACGGAAATAAACGGAAAAAAAGGGTCTCGGACACGGTGCACGTTTACAATCTATTCACCTTCTTCCTCCTCGGGAGAAAAGCCGCCCCCATCTCTTGCTTATCCCCCTGGAGGAGGTCTCAATACTTTCCGTGCTGTGGGCTCCTGCATCAGCTGAGCCCTTCGAGGCCCAGAGACCCTGGTAAATATTTGCATTTAAACCACGTCCATCTTTAGCAGCCCCGGGGTTGTATGGTTCACCTCGGGTGCTCGAAATTCCCAGTCGTTTGCAGACTCCCGTGTGAAGTTCAGCCGGGAGCGGCAGATAGGCTTTTTTTTTAAAAAAAAAAAAAAAAAAAAGAGAGTTCGGGAGAGCTGACCCTGACAGCACTCACCTGTACATCCCCTGAACTGCAAAAGGCAGTGAAGATCAGAGGTGAAGGGGTTGAGTGCTCTGGGCTCCCCCCATCACCCCGGAGGGGTCGGAAAAAGCCTGCGCTGCTGGAACACTGCTTCCCTCCACTTTTCCATAAACCAGTTCAAAAGTTCTCTCCCACATCTTTACTTGATTTGAAAGCAAAATAGAGTGTCAGGATAGATCAGTTAAAGTGAGCCGAGAAAGCAGAGGAGAGAAGGTCCTTTCCCCAGGCAGTCACAGCCAGGGTCCTTCTCCCCCTTCCCCTCGCCCCCTTCTCCGGTGCACCAAGCATCCTGTCGGTAACCCCGTGAGTTTTTTCACCTCGCCAAACACCGAGGTGTTCTTCGGGATGACTCGAGGCCGCATCCCGGCCTGCGCGGGCAGCACTGGGGACCGGCCGTGCTCCACACCCCCTGCACTGGGGCAGGGCACACTGCTGATCACTGCAGGAGATGGGGAACTCCCGGAGGGCTCTCCTGCCCCCTCCCCACCCGCTGTCCCTGCCCCCGGACTGTCAGAGCCGCAGACACCCCTCCCGAGGGTCACCGCGAGTTCGGCTGCGGCAGGAAAATTATTTATTAATCATGTGCTGAAAGATGATGTGATGGGAGCGATGGTGCTGCCGCTGCTCCCCCAGCCGCTGGACAGGGCACGGGATCTCGGCCTGAAAAAAAAAAAAAAATGTTAAAAAAAGGGTTTAAACCAATTCGGACACAGCACGAAGTATCCCTCCAGGAACTTTTTCCCCGTGGCACTGAAACACGCGGGGTCGCTCAGCCCCGCGCAGAGATGCTGAGGAATGCACATCACCGCAGGGTGCGGATGTTCCGCGGGTCGGGAAGGGTGAGGGGATGGATACCCGCGGAGATGCTGCGCTGCGCGGGGGCGCAAGCTGCGCGCTGCAGGCTGGCAGGGCACTACGGAGGGGGGAGAAG
>NW_008670431.1:0-4578 GCF_000695815.1 Acanthisitta chloris | reverse complement strand
CCTTCTAGCAATTTCCTCCTCTTCAACAACAGCCTGGACAACCCACAGAGTTTAAAGAAACAAAATACTATTTTTCTTGACGCAGTTTAAGACTTGACTATTAAATCTAATCAGGAATTTTATGCCCATCAAATGGCTCTTTCATAATCTTTATTTACACTGTAAGAAAAGGGGGTCCCAGAAAAATCCCAGCTGAAGTATCAGCCCAGAGGTTTGCGGCGGGGTTCGGCCACGCCCAACAGTAAAGTTAAAACAATAAGCAAACGCTGTGCTGTTTTCCACGCCGGCCTCGCTGCTGCTGCTTGAGGAGCTGAATTCTGGGCTCTTGATTAGACATGAGGGCTCTTTGATGTTTTTTAATTGAAAATATTCATTTCGTGCATGTCACTACACGGAAACTCAGATGACTGTTGTGATTATAGTAATTTCAATATTGTGTTCAGGACTGACGAAGGGCTCCACAAGACCTCTCAAGGTAAATCATGAGGGTTTTTTAAAATGGGCAGCAATTTTTTATTGAAAATGAACAGTAGAAAGTGTAAGTTTGATGTAAATAGAAGTTGAATAAACATGCGAGAGCCACTGGGGAACTGGGGACTTAGGCTCTGGGCATTTAGTGTCACAATTGTTTTAAATCATATTAAAATGGAATAAAGTAATTAACATTAATAAATAAATCAATATTGTGCAATAAATGGGATATACAATCTACATTGATATAAAGGTTTTGCTCTCAGAGCCCCATATTTTTCCGAACGAGGGTGGAAAAAATCCCCAACCAATAGGTCCATGCAGATGTAAATTACTGTTTGTAATAAAGCATAGGTGGACATTACAGTTTTCTCCTCTAGCAAATGTCAGGGCTAAAAACTGGAGGTTACCAGACGTGGCAGCAGGGCTTAATTTTCACTGCCTTATCTCCCTAAACCTTATTACTGGTGATATGATTCTTTTTTGTCTCGGCTGTGCCGAGCATTCTCATAGTTGCAATTTGCTGTGTTTGTGTCTCATTAAGTGAGGGGGATGGGAGAGAGGTACGAAAGAAGCTAGATATTTTGCAGATGCCTTCAGTAACAAAGGTAATACGAGAAATGCCTTATTTTAAAAACAGGCTAGAACCCAGGAAGCTTTTAGTAAAATTCTTTTCATTTACTCGATTTCAGCCTTATATTTAGGGTGTCTTTAAACGCGCAGACCGCATATTTTATGCCACGCTGTTATAGTGCAGGGAGATTGAAGAATAGTTTTATTTAAGAAAAAAAAATTGGCTCAGATATGGTGTCTTTTCTTCTTTTAATAATGCAACTGTCACATTGCCCAGATTTCTATGTGCCATATTTTCATAGAAAGAGTCGACGCCTGGGCTGAGGGCTCAGATTCTCTGAATTATTTTTTTTAACCGACGTTCTGCTGACATTATGCCTTTCCTAAAAATGAAAGCTTAGAAAATAAACAAAATAGCACACCGGCCATTTATTCAAAGGTGTTATTTCTGTGTATAAGGATCTCACATTAGACTGGAGACTACTCCCAGCTTCATATGAAGCTTCAGTCCTTCCCCTATTGTATTTCTATATTTCTGTGGACACAAAAGTGCATATCTGGTATGATGAGATTTTAGTGTGTATATTGCTCTCCTCAGCCTCGGTATTCGGGCTGTAAATTTATCTTTTGGCAGATTTTTTCCGCATTTATAGTTTAATCAGATAATAAGCAAATGCCTCTTTTCGTTCTCCGAAAAGGACAAGCCCAAAGCCATTTAGAAATAGTTCTTTTCTGTCTAATAGAATTTAACAGAGAAAAGGGTAAAAATAAAAAATTAGAAGAAGTTATAGACTCGCACAGAATCATCACAATTACACGATGGTTCAAAAAGGAGGAAAGCAGCGTTTCCATATTTTTTTGTGTATATATATATATATATTTTTTTTTTTTTTTTTTTTTTAATTAGCAGCACACCCTGGTTTCCATCACTCGTTCACATTCGCTGAGATCGGCCTCACTGTAATTAAAGCACCTCGTATGAAGCCTAAAGGGCTTGGGGTTCGTGTGGGCTCTCGCAATGGTCACTCTCATGCCAAGAAAAACAAATACAAAAACTTCAGTAAACGTTTCCCTCACGGAATGGGTATCTCCACCTAGAGATCAGGAGATTTTCCTCCGGGATCCGGCCGCGCCTGTAAGGACTACCCCTGGCGTCAGGGATCCCAAGGATTTGAGATTGTACAATGCCGGTTTATTACCGACGGAAAGGCTATTTCTAGGAAAGTGTTAACAATGAACTTCTAAAAAAAAACCTCAACAAAAACCAAACCAAAAACCCACCGCAACAACCCAACAACCCAGCGGACAAAGTGCCAACAAATGCTTTCAAGAGAAATGGAGCTTTAAAAAATGCAGAATATGGCTGAGCTAACGTGAAATAGATTTCGATGGATTCTGCAATTAAGCAGAGAACAGCGAAACCCTTTATTTCCTCAGATTTTGACCAAAAGTGAGCACTGGAAGGAAAAAAAATGAAACAAAACAAAAAAGCAAACCAGAAAGACGGAACATACTCGGTCGCTGGAGAACGTCCAGGAAATTTATAAGCTTCACTTTAATTTTCTAATCTCTACTTTAATTTTAATAGATCTCCATAGTACTTTTAAAGAGGAGGATTTCATTCAGTAATGCCTTGGCAAGGTGATGTTAGGATATTAAAAATATCTTCTTTTCTCTCTGGTCTCTCTTCCTTTCTTTTAAAAAATAAGCATTCTCAGGAGTTAACAACGTTAATCTCGCCCTTAAATAAAATATGTTTTTAACATTATGCTTTCTGTACCTAGAGGTTTATTTAAGAAAACCCTCGAATAAGAATCGAAGATAAATTGTGGAAAGGTCTGGGATTTATATTACTTTTGTTCCATCTGCAGTAAGGCTGTCCTTAAAGGAGTAGACAGATTTTCGTTCTAGGGAACGAATTCTGAATATGTCTGGGTTCGGGTTTTTTTCTTTCTTAAAATTATAGAATTTTTTTTTTTTTTTTAAAGCTCGGATACATTATAAAAGGTTACGACCAAAAAAAAATTCTTTTTAAAGTGGCATATTTCTCCAGCACGTCACGGTTATGGGTTATTTGTTTAATAAATCTTTTTGATGCTTTATTTTCTCATTTGGAAGTCCCTGAAATCTTATCGTTACTTATATATTAGATATTTTATTAGCACTGGAATTATTATTAGGGGGAAAAGAGACTGGAGCACCCGAGCCTGTGGCATTGCAGCGCCTGGGCGCGCCCTCCTGTGGCCGCTGTCCGCCAGGCACCGGGAATTTTCTCCTCTTCCAGGGCTTTCTCCTCAGCTCAATTTGCTCTCAGTCATGGGTTTCTTCCTTTCTTTTTAAAAAGAAACTTAACACCGCTATCATTGAGCATTTATGCAAGATTAATGCTAGGGTGTTTCGGTTTCCTCTGGCCGATTTTGCGGTGTCTTAGCATTTTGAAGGCCTATTAATACGCTGAGATAGATTGTTAAAGCACTGCAGGGATCAGAAAATCAAACGACTCGTTCTCGCCCTGTGGATTAAGGATCGGGAGAGACGTGAGAATTTTGCTATAAGGTTTGGCAAAATGCTGTGGGAAATTTCCCTCGACTTCGCGCATTTTTTAATTAATGGGCTTTGTGGGGAAATGCACTTCCGCAGAAAGCTGCATAGATATATCGTCTTTCTCCCTAAATTATGAGGCACGGTTTTTTTGTCTTCTAAGCGAAATCCCTCTTTCTCTTAAGAGATATTTAAAAAAAAAAAAAAACCCAACAGAAAAAAAACCCCACAAAAAAGCAAAGAAAGAAAGAAAAAAAGAAGAAGGAAAAAAAGATATTTGGGTCGAATTCCCAGGGCGTGGAAGAGAAAAAGAGGGAAGTGATGAGTCCCCTGTGCTCCAGCTGGCGGGGACCGGAGCGGGACACGCTCATCGCACACCACCGAGAGCTCACCTCGACCCAGCCGGGATTTTCTTTGCGTTATGATGCATTTGCTAATATGGCCAGCTATGCGGTAATAAGTGTGTGTGTGGCTGTGCGTGTGTGTGAGAGAGAGGGAGGGAGGGAGACAGAGAGAGAGAGTGGGTGGTGGTTGAAAATAACAGAGGAACCTTAAGGCGCCTAATTATTCAGAAAGGTTAAAGGTGATGACCTTGACATTTTGGAAGTTCAAAGGCATACACTTATGTTTTTCTTGCTAAAGTGTTCTAAAAATTTTTTTTTGGTCATGCTTCCCTCATCTTCTGTTTCTCGATTTTTTAAATTCTCTGGCTTTTCCTGACTTACTTGGCACTTCTGCCTTCCCTGCGTGCAAGCGTAGCAAGAGCCACTTCGTCCTATTCAAAAAAGGCAAATTCTTTTCTCACTCGTCGCCTTTATTGCACATTGCGGAAATCTCTTTTTCACCCACCAGAAGGTGTATAATATAACCCAATTAAGCTGTTTAGAACCTCGGGTTTTATGGTGTTGTCTAGACAGTTCAAGGTTTTGTAAACAGCCCAGCCAGGTCACGCAAGATAAAGCGGCGCGGAGCGGAGCGGCTCTCGGCCGGGTG
>NW_008670430.1:0-1070 GCF_000695815.1 Acanthisitta chloris | reverse complement strand
GAAATCCCTAAACCCACTGTAGAAGAGTATCAAGTTTGAGGTCATCTCAGGAACCTGAATGAGCATAAGTCCATGGGTCCTGATGAGATTCATCCTCGGGTCCTGAGGGAACTGGCTGACGAAGTTGCTAAGCCACTGTCTATAACTTTCCAGAAATCCTGGCAGTCAGGTGAACTCCCTGATGACTGGAAGAAGGGAAACATAACCCCCATTTTCAAAAAAGGGAAAGCAGAAGAACCAGGGAATTATAGACCAGTCAGCCTCACTTTTGTGCCTGGCAAGATCATGGAGCAGATTCTCCTGGAAGCTATGCTTAGGCACATGAAATGTAAAGAGATGATTGGTAATAACCAACATGGCTCTACCAGGGGCAAGTCATGCCTGACGAATTTTGTGGTCTTCTATGTTGGGGCCACAGAATTTGTAGATAGGGGCAGAGCAACTGATAACATCTACCTGGACATACACAAAACATTTGACACTGTCCCTCACAACATCCTTGTGTCTAAATTCGAGAGACATGGATTTCATGGGTGGAGCACTTGGTGGATAAAGAACTGGCTGGATGGTTGCACACAGAGAGAGTGTGGTCAGTGGCTCTGTAGCAGGATGCTCTGCCCTGGAATGGGGTAAAACAACCTGATAAGTGCCCTATTTGCAAACCTATCAGCAGTAGAATGATTAGACAAAAAGGTTTTAATCAGAAGTATTTACTACACAGTATCGAAGCTATAACAACTGTTATAATATAGTGCACAATAGGGCAGTATTGAAGCAATATTAAAGCAACTGATAACTTATTCAAAGCTGCTGAGCTGACACAGCTGGCCTGGAGACATCTGACTGACAGTCAATCACTTTATTACTATAAAAGCCCAGTCTCAAATTTTAAGGGCAGGGCCTTCTAACATATCTCTTCTTGGAGTGTATGTGTGAGGGGATTCCTTCCTTGAGTGGGGAGGTCCCTCAAGGTTACTCCTCTAGGCTAAGCAAAAGAGATTTGCCCACAGTCTTTGGTATGGGTGAGTAATATCTATCTCTAGTTAATAATTGTTTTGCTAGCTTTAATA
>NW_008670429.1:47240-50817 GCF_000695815.1 Acanthisitta chloris | reverse complement strand
GCCCCTGGTAAAGCCATGTTGGTTCTTACTGATCACTTCTTCCAGAAGAATCTGCTCCATGATCTTGCCAGGCACATTGGTAAGACTGACTGGTCTATAATTACCCGGTTCTTCTGCTTTCCCTTTTTTGAAAATGGGGCTTATGTTTCCCTTTTTCCAGTCATCAGGGATCCTGACCTGAGATGGTCTTGAACCTGATCCTCTTCGACATCAGGGGTTTCATCCTCTCAATCTCCACCTGTATTCTTTTCAGTCTGGTCAGAGTGGCTGGAGCACTTGGAGTTGAAGACTGAGGCAAAGAAGTCATTAAGAACCTCAACCTTTTCTATATCCAGGGCAGCCAGTTGTCCCATTTCCTTCCGGAGAGGGCCCACATTATGAGATGGTCTTGAACCTGATCCTCTTCGACATCAGGGGTTTCATCCTCTCAATCTCCACCTGTATTCTTTTCAGTCTGGTCAGAGTGGCTGGAGCACTTGGAGTTGAAGACTGAGGCAAAGAAGTCATTAAGAACCTCAACCTTTTCTATATCCAGGGCAGCCAGTTGTCCCATTTCCTTCCGGAGAGGGCCCACATTATCTCTAGCCTTCCTTTTACACGCAGCATCCTTAATGTCCCTGGATAGCCTCGATGCCGACTGTGCCTTAGCTTTTCTGACTATGTCTCTAGCTTCTCTTACAGCTTCTCTGTATTTTTCCCAGTCTAGTAAAGAAAAAACTAAAGGCACAATGGGAAATTAACCCAGATAATCTGAGCCTTTAACCTATGGGAAAATGAAGAATCCCCAGCAGAAACAGGATATGACAATTTGTGTGTCAGCTTCTCACTGGAAGAGGGCTGTGCCTTAGCTTTTCTGACTATGTCTCTAGCTTCTCTTACAGCTTCTCTGTATTTTTCCCAGTCTAGTAAAGAAAAAACTAAAGGCACAATGGGAAATTAACCCAGATAATCTGAGCCTTTAACCTATGGGAAAATGAAGAATCCCCAGCAGAAACAGGATATGACAATTTGTGTGTCAGCTTCTCACTGGAAGAGGGGTTGACAATTTGTGTGTCAGCTTCTCACTGATCAGAGGTTAAGAGTACATATTGAAACTGTCTCCCAATAAACTGATAGCTGAATGTGGAGTAAGTACAGAGTATAGCTACATCTTCAACTTTGCCTCTTCTGATTCTGGATTGTCATAAATAATACTACTCACAATTACACAGAAACATGTAACATTAAACTACTGACACACTTTCACTCACAGCAAAGTCCACCATCCTTTCAAGGTGCACTTTCAGTTGCTCAAACAAACTATTTTAAAATATTAAGTAGAAAATAATAGTATTAATGAGGAATCAACATTATATAAGGTATTTATTTTAAGCCTCTCATTTAGAAGCATTTCTCTAACAAATACTAATAAAATGTAATTATTAACTATTAACTAGCCCTTTCCAAATGATCCTGCTGCCCAAACCCCCTGCAGAGATTTGACATGCTGCCAGGGCTACTGAGGAGCTCATTTGACAGACAAACTTTCAGAAATCTGCATTTTAATCACATTTGTAAAGTTTTGAAGTGACCAGAGAACTGAACATGTCAGTACAATTACGGTGGTAAGCAAGTCAAAAGGTCCTAAGAAGTAAATAATACATTTTAAGTTATGTGCTCCAGTGTCTCAGAGAGCAGGTTTAATATTCTACTGAGTCATTTTTCTCATGCCATATTTACCTTTCAAACACTATAATTACTTAATGTATTTTTACTTTCTTATTAACTGACTCACCACAGGCACTGGTAATTTTTCTGTATTTTTACTTCTCATTTATATTGATTTCTCTATTAACATCACAGGGAAAGTCAATGAAGGGTTCTCACATTTTCATGGGACCTAGAGGATGCAGCTTCACTGGGACTGCAATCAGAAACAAACCATCATGTATACTTGCAACAAGTGTCAGATAATTGCAAAATATTTATGAACAACAGCATGGTTAGAGTTAAGCATATATATATATTTCTAATTATCTCTAACATACGCTAGGAAACAGAAGCAATTCTGCAGTCTGTTTTTCTCTGCATAGGAACACTTAACTGTATCAGGAGCTGTGCAAGATCAGCACCCATTATAGTAGAATGCAAACAATTTTGCTGGCATGATGGAAAAGGAGGTTTGCAAAACACTCACACAGAAACATGCTAAAGGACTAACATCTACAGAGAGCAAAAGAGGAGTTTATACTTCATCAATATTTCGGCAGTGGTCCTTTAAAAATGCACAAATCACTTGCAGTAACCCAAGTGCACAGTTGGATGTGCTGATCTATTTCAGCCTTTCTTTTGGGCTTTGTCCTGCCTCCCTCTGACAAGTTGTAGCTCTGAGAATTTGTTCGTTTCCACCTCTGTGAGGAAGAGAGGAAAACAGAGGCCTTGTTCCAACACACAGGACTGATGTGCTGATCCAGGGCAGGGGAGCATACCCTTTGCTTCCCCATAAAAAGGAAGTATGTGATTTCTTTAATATTCCATACATTTTAATGACTGAAAAAGACTAGTATGCCAAACGACAGCACAGCACAAGTACTGAGTCCACATTAAGCAATGATATTACTTAGCCAAAATGGTGCACCTGTCCATTCCTTTCAGGATAAAATAACCTACAGATGACACAATGCTGCTGCAAAAGAAGTGAAAACCCCAATAATTTATACCCTGTACTATGTCTGAAAGCACTACAGTGGTCTAGCTCTCTCATACTTCCATGCTGCCAGCTAAAATAGTATTCTAAGTGGGTGTAGGAAAATAGACTTGTTTTGATTCAAAATTGGGAGCTGAAGCAAAAAGTCTCCGACTGAATCACCTTTCTTCTTGTTCTTTTTCTGTTTTAATTTCCTCATTGAGCATAACTAATCTCTCCTTAGTCTCACAGCACTGGCGAACATTTTTGTAGAGTGATTTTGCTCAAAAAAAAGATGAGCTTTGTTAGGAACCTTTCAACTCTAACAATAAATTTCAATGGTACAATCAACAAAGCACAGTTAGCTTTTCAATATTCAGAATGGACCAAATAAACAATAATTCAGCTCTAGGAAAAGCTGACACTAAAGCAGTAGGGTACCAGTTCCTTCCAGCCCTCCTCCTCTCTGAATAGAATTAACATGATGCCTGCCATGACCCAGTTAAGAGTATTTCTCTTTAAGTGTCACTATCACTTGGGTTTTCAGAAAAGATTTTCCCCTGTAAACAATGAGGTACATTTTGCTTATGTGTCTGATTTTCCCAATTATTTGGTATCAGAGGTGTACTATTAGAACTGAGGATAGAGAAACCTCCCAAATGGACTGATTGAGTAATATGAGCTAAATAAATCAGGGGAAAAAATGCCCCAACATTAAAAGTGCTTCCCTTTCTTCCCCTCTCAAAGCTGTCAGCAACAGCATTTCATAATACTTTTGATATCCTACACAATGTGATTTGGGAAAATGTGTTTGTTTCAGGTTTACAAACAATTTTCTGCAGACCAGTTTCACGGGTGCAGAGGTTTTCAAATCAATTACTGTCCTTGCTAGGAATAACACAAATGGATTCT
>NW_008670429.1:39128-47205 GCF_000695815.1 Acanthisitta chloris | reverse complement strand
TGGTTTCAGGGGGTTAGCTTTCCCAGATGTCACTCGCCCCACTGAGCTTCAAGGAAAGCACACTTCACACCAATGTGATTCTAAAGAAATAAATAGGGAATTGAAGTTATTATACCCCTGTCAGAATTCTATAAAACAGAAAACATTATATGTTTATTTATTGCTCCCAGTCACTTGATAGCTTCAAGTCACTGTGCACAAGGAGAACTCTCAGTGTCCAACAGTTCCCCAAAGTAAATAACCTGCCAGTAATTGACAGATGGACATTTCACAGACTCCTGTAAAACTTGCAGACAGTACAGGAATCACCCCCAGCTCTCGATGCTATCCACTCTAAGATTTCATCTCCTTGTATTCACATGCAATTGAAGTTTCTTGCAGTTTGTTAGTATTTGCTACAGACTATTATTATAGATGATTGCTATTTTTAGTCATAACTATTATGACAGCACCTAAGAACTACTTACCCACCATTCTACAAGTTTAGGTACCCCTTTGCTTGAGGCAGTTTGCAGCTTGTAATCTATAAAGTAGACCACTGAAGTCACCAAGACAGCTATCCCAGTTAAAATGGAGTTCAGCAAAAACCAAGACCTTCCGGATACAGGAAGGGTAATCCAAACATGTATGTAATTTCACTTATCTGGTGGAGAGACAGTGCATTTATTCCCCTTGGAATAGTAATCAGCACAGGAAAGACACAGTTTTCATAGTCTGGGACTATCTCATCATGGCTATACACTATTTCAGAATTGCTGAGCTATAGACAGCTGTTAGTCAGACACTGCGAACCTACCCACAAGGCAGAGCCTCCAAGGAATGTGATGTACTTCTTGAGACAGAGAAACTTTAGTCTCATCACTGATAGGGACAGTGACGAAAGAAACTTAACTTTTCCCTTACAAAAGGATATTGTGCCATCAAGGCTGGACAGAGCTGACTATTTGGCATAAATACACAGTGCATCATAATAAAATCATTTAAAACAGAATCTGTGAAAAGAAAAGAAAGAAAACAGTCAATTAAGCCTCTGCAAACAGCTTGGGGATCACAGGGATGAGGTTTTTTTCTGCAAAAATACCTTATTAGCCCTCTGCAGATAATAAAGGGGTCTTTTTGCACTTTGTAGTCATTAAGTATGAAAATAAGCAATGAACAAATGTGAGCTGAAACACTAAGCTTTTAGTCTTGCCTACATGAATTTTCTTGCACTCACTTTAACAAGCCCTTGCCTGTGTCACAGAGAAGTTGGCACAGCAAAAAGCCCCAAACATGTGCTAAAGGGAAATACTTGGACATACTTCTGTACCAGTGTGGAGTTCTGGGCATAAGAAGAATCAGACCTGCCACACCTGGGTACCTGGAAGAGGTGCTGCATTTGGCTTGAGGGAACTACATTACCAGACAGCAAATTCGGCATATTCTACACAGGAGAAGGAGAAGGCAAATAAGTTAATTCTTTGCTGATTTCCTAGCAATAAGCAGACTGCCTAGAAGAGGTAAACGGACAGTCAAACTTCTGGGTTTATTTTGATTCAAAACAATATGATTGATATTTTCTCTGGCAAAAACCAGCAAGCTATTTTTTCTGTTAAAATTATATGTGGTGTAAATCCCAGTTTGCCTTATCTTTGCATTTGTGACAACAAGAAGGATTTACACAGCCTGGCTGCAGAGGCCAGAATAAATTTGGCATGCTTATATGGAATCACTGAGGAACAATAAACACAATACTCCAAGGTATAATTTCTACAGGACAACTTTTGAGATAACAGAAGCATTTATAAACACTGGAAGTAAGGGATGGCAGAAAAAATATGGTGAGAGAACTGTATAATATAATATTACATCATTGCTTCCACTCATATAATTCATATATGAATATAACCCTCTGTTGACAAAACTCAAGTCTGTCAGGATGGCACTTTTCCTTCCAGAGCAAATTGTTTTTTAAATATTCTTAAAGTAAAGGAATGCATAAAACTAGTAAGCCAATTTTCCAGCACTCTGAGATGCTGTATCCTAAAAATAACTTTGTGAATTATGATAGTTTGTACTGCATTGGGATATAGGTATAATCTTGCCATTAGGTGTTTTGGTGAAAAGTTTTAAAAGATTTAGAAAATACTTTGTTCTAGAAAAATGTGTAACACATGCATACTGTGAATAATAAACTTGTGGTTATATAGTTGCAAGCTTAAAGAACAACATTCTGCTTGTAATCCTAATAAACAGATATCTATGAAAAGGATCATTTTTTTGTCTTTAAAGTGGTTAAAACACACACTTCAAAAAGATTTCCGTAATTTTTCAATTATTCCCCCATTTACAGACCACTATACAGGTTTCTCCAGTACTATGAGGTCAACAACAGATTAACTGGATTTAAGGATACCTTTGAATATATACTTCTCAGACATTAGCACTGTAAAAAGAACTTGCAAAAGCAATATTATGTAGCTCAATATGCAAGTGTCTGTTTTATTTTAGCAGAATTATGAGGATTTTTTGTGTCTGACTCTTTTAAAAAACTAAAATACTTGCTGATAGTAAGTCAGCAAATATCTAAATCCCTAAATGCAAATTCTGTGTTCTCTTTACACTAATGAAAATCAGCCTACTAAGTGCAGATGCATAAACCTGCATTCTTGGGACTTGGCCCACGGTGTGCTGAGTTCTCCTCTGAGTAATAATTCTTTTCCTGCACATGGGGAAGTATCAGGGACAAACAAGGAACTGAATTGTGATACTTTAAATGTGATATGGATATCACATTTGAGAATACTTATACTAGCATAATGCAACATCTGGAAGTATCAAGCTAATTCGCAGTGTTAAGTGATGTCCAGAACAAAAAGTATGAGTACCATTGTTACTGGGTGGTAATGCATGCTCTGTCTCGGTCTTGTAGTTGAGCCTAATTAAAGTCATAACTAGTGGTCTGGCACGTTGGAGGATTTTGCTCTTCTACTATAACCTGAAAGTACAAATACTGAGCAGGCTCAGAGCAGTGGGTTGTTCTCTTTAATTCTGGATTTCCTAGGTTTTCTTGGGGTTGTTTTAGAGCAATAGATAAATCTTGTTCTGGGAAAAACTACCCCTAGATGCTTTTCAAAGCATCATATTGCAGTGTTCCCCCAGCAAGTCCATCCTACGTGGTAATGTAGGTAATGTAGGTACCTGTTGCTTCATTTAAAGTTGCTTCAAGGCGCATAGTTTCTAGAAAGTGCTCTAAAATTTTCTCTGGGGTTCCTGACATCACAATATACCTGAGAGAGGGAAAGGAGCAGTTAGCATCTCATGGGCAAAACAGCTAAACAAGAAATAATTGTGTACCAGCAAGAAGACCAGGACTGCTGTGTGCCAGAGTACAAATACCTGCTCTGACCACAATCTCTGTATGCTTAGGACAAAACCACTCAGTGTTTGTTGGCATCCCCTCTGTAAAACAGGAGTAATAACATTCTGCACCCTGTCCAGGGAGTGTGAGATGACAGCCAGCCTCCTCCTTGCACGAGTACTCCGGCATAACACCACCACAGTTACACCACAATCAGCACTGGTGCAAACCTGAGGAAGTACAAGCAGAAATGCTTCTCCACTGAGAATAAACATCTCAGTAATAATAGCAATTTACAGTCATTAAAGGGTCTTAATAGACTTACCGTAAGCACAAAATCAGAACTGGTGTGTATGAGTGTCAGAGCAAGGAAACAATTTTCTTCAGCATCCCTGACAGGCCTTGGTGTGAGAAGGTGGGGGCAGGTAATGAAATAGCAAACTGTATCTTCACATTTGTGCAATGCCTTACAGAGCCTAAGCAAGTAAGTGTTTCAAGTGGATAAACTTAGGGTTGTACCATTTCCTCAAATAAATTTAGGGAGGCAAGAGAACTAGTGCAATAGCCGGGTTTTTCTGCTTCATGCAAAAAGACTGGCAAGATTTTTAGTATATGATATGGCAAAACTTGTCCTGTCATCTTTTTTTCCTTGCCTTGCAGATCAGATTTTTTATCTTTCCCTCCATTCTTTCAATCTTTGCATCTTTTTTTTCTCTTTTTTTTTTTTTCCTTTTTTTTTTCTTTTTGGAATTCAACTGATAAAGTATGAAACTTTAAAAAAAAAGGAAAGAAAAAAACCCTGAGAAGTGAAGATACTCTGCTCCTGCTGAGAAATAAGTGGTGGAGCTGAGCTCCTGGGAGCTCCTCCTCACTTTGAGCACTGACCGTCACAGTTCTTTTACCTGCCAGCCCCTTTGGAAGAACTGTATTGATGTCCCAAGAACACAAACACTTGTTAAGCCAGTGCACATTCTCACAGAGATACTAACCAAGTATCTAAGTGAGTGAAGCAGAGAAATCACAGGTTGCCGCACTCTGAATATGAAAGTGAAAATGAACAGTGAAGTGACTTGCAGGGCTGCTGAATTCATCCTGCATGAGTGTGATCACCCATAAAGAGTTAGATCTTGGGAGTGATAACTTCAGAGCTAGTCCTTCCAAGCAAAACTGGCACTGTTTGAAAGCATGGCTCGAGGAGCTGTGTCTCCTCCATACAGGAGGCAGTGGATCCAAACTCTAACTGAGAGGATCTGCTCCCAAACTGAAGTTTTCCCCGAGGCTAAGATGAAGACAATTAGTTTCTTCCCAGGAAGAGGTCCCTGTTAAGCTTCTCTTTTGTGGCACAGTGAGTTTCAAAAGTACTGAATGATCAACTAACATATTCCAGTAACACATTCGGAAAATCAGAAAATGGCAGTAACTTTGATTGGGATGCTCAAGCATAAATGCAGCCACTTACTCTATTTACAAAGAAAAGAAACAAAAGAAATGTCATCTTCAAGCCCAGTGAACTCACTTTGAAGACTTTAAACACAAAGACACTGCCAACACACTGAACAAAGTAATCTGGCTGCTGAAAAGCAGACAGTGAACTTTCAAGGTAGCTTCCTCTTTGGGCAGGTTATGTCTATTTGTCATTGCTACAAGCAAAATCTCCCTTGCTGGCACACTGATAGTACCCCAAAGCTCACCAAATGCGTAAAACATTTACAGAAATGAAATCCTGAGCTTTGCCTGAAAATATTCCTGCAATGTAAGACCTCAAATACAGCCTAACTTAACCAGGTACCATAAATGTCTGGCTAGTTTCATCAGATTCTGAGGACAAAAATGTTAAGTAATGCAAATAATGCTGGCCCAAAGAGTTTGCAAGGAAGGCAGTGTTTCAAATATGTTTAAATGAAACTTTCACTTTTGGAAGCATGAAAACATCTCAGACCCAAGAAAATGGATTTAGGTCTATGACTGAGCTGCTGTGCATTGCAGCTGCTAATGCAAATCCATTGGCTACAGTCAAGTTTCCCACATTTAGACTATGAAAAATTTGTGTAAGAGTCCATGTTTTCCTGGTAGCATGGGCTGTTCTTCTAACAGATCAAGTGAAAGATGAAATGGCAGTTCCTGAAATATGTGCGATGTGTATACAAAATACAAGGAATGGTTCATTCACCCTTCATAGACCTTCACAAACCTTTGTACTCAGTTATGCAGATAAAATAGGTTTATGAAATCCCAGATCAGATAAAAACTGTACCCAAAATATCTCACAGTAAATTGGCTTTCTTTGAGACAAACTGAGGCTCGGGGTAAAGGATTCAAAACTTCTTGGTGCTTATTTTGTTGAAGTTGTTTGAATGCTTCTGAAGAAAATTGTGCATCCATTTGCAAATAACACACTTACAAAGCCTTTAGGGGTTTTACCAACACTTGGAATGATAATAGCCTCACTCTACTCTTATCACAGTAGTATCCAAACAGAATTGTACTTTTCCCCTTTCAGTAAGAAAGTAAGGAAAATATAACGGATATTGTTATTACAGAGCAAACCTGTTCTGTAAGATAAGCTGTGCAACTTTCATTGCATGAGTTCTTCATTTTGTATATAAATTGTACCTAGAAAACTCTTATTAGAATCCAGAGCTCAAAATCCAAAAGAAAATATCTGCACTTAACAATAAAACAATGCATTTTCCTCAGGACTTTTACACAGTAGCTTAGCTTAGGGTTTCATCATTCTCCATGTCTAGCCTATTTAGAAGCTATTACATGAGAGAAGTATTTACAGTGAGACCTTTAGAGAATTATTGAGTAAAGACACAGAGCTGGTGTGCTGCTAGAAATCGATATATTATCCAGCACGGGGCATGTGACCAGCTGATGACCAAAAAACAGAAGAAAACTGCATTCTTCCACAGAAAGGGAATATACTCGTTTGGATAACAGTACCAAATTAAAAGGTTAGTAATTGCCTGACATTTGCACTATTGAATGAAAACATACTTGTGCTGTGGCTGTGAATTTCCTTGATTAGAAACTCTGTTTCCTGCTGGGATCTTCTCCAACACCAAGACATCTTGGTCATGTTCTTTGAGTCTTACTGTATTTGCTTCCACATCCTGCAAGACAAGTTACTTTTAATAATGTAACTGCACCTGATTTGGCTGATTAGTTACTCTTGATGAAGTGCATAACTTTCAAACACAAAAGACTGGTGTTGGTTCTTTTCCCTTGTATTGATCTGTCTTTATTCTGCTTTCCTCACAGGTAGAATCAAGAAGAAAGCACTAGCACTGGGGGAAGAGGCCAAGAATTGTGGGAGGGACTAGAGCAAGAATGATGTGAAAGATCTCCAGCTAAAAGTTTCTCCAGAAAAAAAGTTTGCCAAAAAAACCCAGTCCCCCACCTTCCCATTTGTAATGTAATCTCTATCCCACTTATATATTAACATTATTATTGACATTGACTTTGCTCTAAAAAAAGAGCATTTAAGAAAGTTTTAGGTCAATAAACTTCATTCTCTACTACCAGATCATAGTAGCAAAAGAAAAAATACTTAAATACAATGTGCATTCAAAAAACACAGGTAAAAATCACTAAGACCATAGACTTGGATCTTCTTTAAAGTACTAGCGGAAACTTAATCAGTTCTAAGTCTCCGTGGCCAGCCCAACCTTCCTGCCAATGGGGTCCCTGATCTGACCACAATCCTACACAATTTTTCTAGTGGAGTACTCTGTCTGGACTGATTTTATTGCTGCAGCACTGGGCACATGTAGGTTCAAATACAGGATGATACCAGTTTTGACTTCCTGTACTATGAATGACCACAAAATAGCTTCTATTTACAGAATTACAGTTGGAATTTAGAACACATTTGCCCTAAAGTGAATAACTGTAAAATTAATCTAGGAATATCTTTCTAGAGTTCTCTGACAAAGACATCTGCGTATTTATCTGTAACTTATTCAATTTACCACTTGATTCTGCCTTGAATCTATTGAGTTTAAAGGTATCTGACACTCTCCTATCTGGGAGAACGGATGATCTTAGTTTTTTCAATATTTGTTTGGAAGATGACCCAGAAATTCTGGGCAGCATGGGTAAAACCTGAGCAGGGCAAATTCTAGATCACAGAAAAGTGAGGGACAAAAGGTTCCATTTTCATGTCTGAGCTAGGGACAGTAAAAGAGGAATGGTGATAAATACATTTTTCACTTGATCTTCTAGACTGTCACATCTCTATTCCATAATTAGGAATACTTCAAAAACATTAATCAATATATACACGGAAATAAGATGGACTCTAGAAAAATTAGCAAGTTCTGATATCACCCTGTTGGGAAAGCCCTTCCCACTCTTACCCTAAGGATCCTGTTGAAGTCCTCCTTGTCTACTCTCAAGAAGTGGCAGTTGTCTTCACGCAGAACAATGGATGCTGCTCTGGGAGCATCATTCACAAGTGCTAACTTGCCAAAATCATCTCCTTCATGTAGAGTACATACCACACCCTGCACAGAGCAAAACATTTACATGCACAAACCCATCATTACTCTGGATTCTATTGAAAGTCCTCGTACAAACACCGGACTTCACAATCAAATACCAAAACAAATCTATTTGGCAGGAAATCAACAGCCAAAATAATGACTGGGGAACAATACTTGATAGCTGGTTATTACTATTACTGAAGAAAGACAAGAATAGAAAAGAATTGGCTTGTTCTCTGAAATTACATTC
>NW_008670429.1:0-39110 GCF_000695815.1 Acanthisitta chloris | reverse complement strand
TGAAGGCTGAAAGTTGTTGAATATTTTGTTTTTTATTTATAGAGGCCCTAAAAAATAAAGTCAAGTTTGCATAAATAATATATAACAACACAATCTCAGCTGTGTACACCAACAGTGCACCATTTGCTGCAATTTACAGTAACAGAGGATCTGGCCCACCCAGTGATGTAAAAAAATGTGGCTAAATATGGGTTACTTAGAAACAGACTTAGCACCAGGGCCTCTGTGCGAGATTTTGGTGAAATGCTTCAAAATGAGGATTCTGAGTCACTGAATGAGGAATCAGTAGGAAAGGAGGGATTTTTAAAGATTATGGGGATTCCTGTATACCAAAGTCATATTTTTTTCTTTGAAAAATCTTTCCCATAAACAGAAAATGTAATAGAGATGCTTTTTGGTCTATAGATTAATTAAAATAGAGAGCTGGCATAAATCTGGAAGGAGTTCATCCAACCTGAGAATCACCAGTCACAAAGCAGTACTTCTGTCAGACATGCCTGACGTGTGTGAGAAAAGTTAGTCATGCAAATGCACAACAATATGGTGGCAAAGGGACAGGGCAAAAAGCCCCCATGAGACAGAAGTCTGGCAATTCACCAAATTCCAGCAAATTACTTTGCCCTAAAGATACTGATGTAACTCTGATGAATGATAGTCAGAAACTGTACAATATATCCCAAAATTATAGCGCAATCAACTGGAAGTATTATCTGTGAAACTACTGGACTATTTCTTAATAAAATTATATTCTATTTGTTTCATCATACAAAGCAATTTACCTCTAAATTAAACTGCACTCCCACAAAGTTTACTCTTACAATGTCAGTAATAAGAATCACATAAAATAGCTTCTGAAAAAAAAATACCTTGCCATAAATGACTACGTTTACTGATCCCTTTAGGATAATGTACCAAGAAGTACCTTCTTCTCCCTGATTAAATACTACAAGAGAGAGAAAAGATTTTATGGTGAGAATATAGTTATTCAAAATATAAATGGGCCAGATTCTGCTCTCAATAAAATTCAAGGTAACTCTACAGTCGTATTAATGCCTACCTTGTAAAAGAGCATACTATAATTTTAAAAGCAACTGCTATTTTATCCCATACAGTAGCTATTTTACTGCACTGCTGTGAAAGTTGTTTTTATTTTCCATGAATGTTGCAGCAATTACTTTAGCAATACACATCAGGTTATCAATTACTAATTAGCACACAGATCTGCATCCCACCAGTAGCACCATCTTCTAATGCAATTCACTAGTGACTGTGAATTTGACATTCATTTGCCAAAACTTCTCAGTTAAAACAGGTCCGAGCAATCTAACATTTAAAATAGTTTATTTTGTGCAGCTAGACTTTTTAAATACAGGATAATATTAAAATATATCTTAAATAGACACCAGCCCTACAAAAAATTCTGGATAAAAACACACCCAAATTGTAGGTGATACATACACATTCAACCAGGATATAGAATTAACTTTGGTACTAACTCTGCACTTGGCAACATCCTGAGCCTACATCTGTTACTCTAGGTTTTAAACACCAAGTGCCAATCGAGTTTGAAGAGTGCATGCAAGTTTTGTTCTTGTCATTTAAATATTAGGAATTTAAATGTACATGCCACAGATGAGAAAGAAGATCTGAGATGACTCTACTTACAGACCGTTCCTGCTTTGGGATGAGACTCAAAAATGAGGACACCTGCTAATTCTCGCTTTACCTTAAAATAAAGAGAGAGAAATTATAGTTTTTATACACATCTTATTCCTCCTGGTGAGAGGAAGTCACATAATATAGTCCAGCCACAGCTTTCCTGCCCTCTGCATCACTGAGCAGTCATTCAGAGTCATGCAGCCAGACAATGGTCTGCTTCACTTGATGTCCTAATTCCTACTGATGGGCTTTACAGAGCATCCATCTCCTAGCCCCAAATGGCTCAGACAAGGACATCTACAAGACATGGGTCTCCACGTTGTTCTTCATGTACACACGGGTGAAACGATCATTAACAATTAGCACAACGGGAAATTTCAAACACTAATAGTGAATCTGTGACAGAAGATATCTAGTGATTGTCAGTTACTCCACGGAACTCTGTGGTATTCCTGTTCTTCCCTGAGAAATCAGTACCCTTCCCCTCGCTGACGTAAGTCTGGCTGCTTCTGCTGAGTTGAGCTGTGAGGCACAGCCATCTGGACCTGCTGAGTCCCCTCTCTGCCTGATGTCCAGATCACTACCTCTTCCAGCAACTGGACAACATGACACTGCCCTTGGTGTCAACCTGCTCCTCACTGGGTCTGTATTGCTCTGGTGTGATTAGCTCTTACGAGTGACTGGGCAGTAGTGAGACACTGTTTACAACTGCTTTTGTCACTGTAAACACTGCAACCATTACTTTAACATAATACCATTTGCACTGGGAACCTCATATGATCCTGAGTTTTCCTGTGTGCTTTATGTCTCTCTTCACAGAATCACAAGTCTCCAAGGACTTGGAGGCCAATTTCCAAGCATCGAGTTTCTTGTATTTGGAGGATGTCAGCTGGTGACAATCCACTTCTCAGAGGTACTAGCATGCAACTTAACCATGCCAAATACAGATCAAAAGCTGGATCCAACATATATTTACTAGTAGTATTTTCACAACATTCTGCTACTGTTTAAATTGAAAAAAAGTAATTTAGGCCACGAAGAAAAACTTGGGAATGAACTCTCAAATTCTGGACACAATCCAGACAAGAATCTGGTGGCTGCATCTCTGAAGATGGGTGGACAAATTCAGGCAATGATGTCCTAGAGGCACCCACCAAACCTTTGCTCAGCAGAAACATACCACACCAGCCACCTCTCCTGGAACTCTTTCCTGACAGCCAGTGCAAAGCACTCCCTGTTTGCAGCCTGGAGAAGAGTGAAAAATAGAGGTGTTTGCACAGGATTTTTAACCGGCAAACACACTCATAGGCCTGTGAGTTCTATTACACTTAGATCACTAACTCTTTATAATTTCTGCTCAAAGGCAATGACACTTTCATAAGGACAGGAAATACAACCCCATCAGCACTGTCCTGCACATTGCAGAGAGCATTCCTATCCATGTACGTCTTCAGATGTCTTCTCAGTTGATTCAGTCATTTGCCCCTGCAGTGAATGAATCCTCTTGATTAAGCCAAAAATTTGATTTGTTTTTAACTCTGCATTATATAATTGTTTTTCATTCATACATTAACTTCACAGGCTTCTCTAGTAGGGATTAGTTCACCACCATGCGACTTGAGTTTTATCCATTTTACTTCCTGCTGTTTGTAGCACATCTAGGAAACATTACTTTAGGAATTATGCCTTGCTTAAAATGATTCAGACATTCCATTTCCTTTCAAGGCAATTGACCATTAATCTCCTGGTTCATAGAAGCAATGCTGCTTGTTGTTCCTCTGAAGACTTCCTCTAAGCTAGTCATGGTTTCTGTCCTCTGCTTTAGTTCATCCTGGATGTAATAGGCTGGCATTTCCAGATTCTTACTAAAAACATGGAGTCAAATCTACTTCAAAATGCCAAGTACTTCTTGCAGCTTGTATCATCTGCCACACTTGTTCTAGAAGCTACTTGCTGTGGATTCTGACCTCAAGTCTGAATTTCTTCTGAGCTGAAAATATTTTGTATTTCAGATTTTTTTGTTCTGGGTTATGTCTGCAGTATCAAGAGTGTTCTTAGTTCTCTCTCAGTATCTGCCTATTTTGGATACCTTCTTTTGTTTCACTTTCAAAGGCTCGTTTCTGGATTTCCAGGAGTCTTTCTTTAAGTACTTTTCCCCTACATCCCAGGGATGCATAGGGACTTTGGATACCTGTTCCCATGTTGAGGAATACATCTGGTGCAGGTTTGCAAGCTGCAGAGTGTGATGCAGATTGAAATGCAGATGGAGCTCTGGGTGGGAGCCCAAGACAAGAGGCTGTGAACTGTCAACCCACTGCATAACAAAGGCCACAAAAACCAGCGGCCCAGCCAGGCTGGATACCAATTCTAGATGCTTATTACTTTGAAACACATTGCTCAGGTGTTTGCATGGAGTACTATCTTTCTGTAATGCAGCTTCATAAGTAGCTGCATCTATCCAAGTTGACTGAGAATTACCGAAAACTTCCAAAGAAGCTATTATCAAATATTGATCTACTTTCTGACTGGCTTCCATTTTCTGAAAGCATCCACATCTTGATGCCTCCAAGTAAAGTGCTATTAAGCTTTTATCAGTTGCCCTTACAGTGTGTCAATGATGGTGAGACTTTAAGCAGATGCATTCTCTCCTCCATTTCATTTATTCTTGGTTCTGTGCACTGTTCTTGCCGACTCAGAGAGAAAGTGTCTGATGAGCTTTCCTTCACACAATGACCAAACTCCAACCAGCCAGAACTGCACAACACATCTTTCAGCACCACGGAATTCCTCCTCCTAACCAGTTCAAGCCAAGATGCTCAGAAATCAGTTCTGCACAATCCAGTGCCACCATAGTGGTGAGTGTCAAGTCAGATTGCATGCATCGTCATCTCAGCTGGGATATGGACCCAGAGAGAGACACTTGTGCCAAGTGAGTGAGATAGGGGCTGTACAGAAACACTTGAAGAGAATTATATCTGATCTCCAAAAGACAACCTACATCTGCACAATGCTTGGGTGGTTCTCATAGATAGAATGGAAATGGAAAATTGCATGGAACGTATAAATGGAAATGCTTATAGACACTCCAATTCTAACAAAGCACCGGAAGTAAAAATTCAGCCTCTCTTTTGGTGATCAGCTTTAATTTTTAAAACTACTTACTGTGGTAGAAAGATGCGATAAGGCCTTAATGTGGAGAAGTTCTTCATATATAAATTCTAAGTCATCTACAGTTCTCTGGCCAGGCCTATAGAGAGAAGATAAAAGGGATAGAAAAATGCAATAAATGCCCAAAATAAATGCTTCAGAGAAGGATAGAACAACACAAAATGCTGTTGTACTGTCTACTGAAGGGTACACCCTCACTAAACTGAATGATATTTCTGGCTGGAGGACAGAAACACACAAAGGATGGAAGCTCTATGAATGCTACCTGAACGACACCAAGCAGCAGCCATGGCAACCACCTTAGAGAGATCCTGATTAGGTAGCTTTCCTGATTAAATCAAGTGTTCTGTATGTAAAACGGTCACATAAATCAGAAATGGTACATAAAGATCTGTTCCTTTCAAAAGGACTCCTGAGTGTGGGACATGCATTATTTTTCACATGCAGCACTAATTAGTTGTAGCAAACAGAAATAGTGGTTTGTAGAGGAGTGAGTGAATTTGTGCTGAGCAGATTGGAAGAGGAAGCAATGCATCTTGGAGGACGGCAAACGAGTTAATGCTGAGTGCTTCTGTTTAGCCACAAAGGTAAATAAGAACAAGTCAGTATTTTCAGCTTCTCTCACTGAGAAATACAAGAAGCTCCCATCACTAAAAAGCATGCACTGAGGAAGGGATAATTCTTCTACAGCACAAAGAGTAACAAGGCTGCCACTGTGACTGAAATAATTGTGTTTCTGTAGCCTACACACTGCAACATTTTCTGATTGCTGAAGATGTACACAAATACTGTGAGAACTGCAGTGTGTCAGAGATGCTTGGGAGGATCTAATGAACAGCACCCATATCAGAAGGAGCTGTAGGAACTCCTGAGTAACTCCCACTGTTATTCCCACTCACGAGATTCTCTTCAGTTACAGTGTCTAATACCACTTTATTTTCTAAAAGGACAAATTCTCCTGTGATATAATTTCAGATAGGACATTAGAGTTACATACACAGAAAAAATTGTTCAAAGCATTACCCAAAGTTTCTCTTACAGGACTAAGTCCTTTCAAACAATATGGTTTAGGTTTGTGAAAAACAGAATATAAGTAAATCAAAGGGACAAGAACAGAAAAGAGCAACTTAGTCATAAGAAGGGAAAAAGAATGAATTTGAGGGAATGGGATACAGGCAGTCCAGCTGGGGGCAGGAGTTCCAAAGGAGAATGCTTACATGTTCTACCATTAAGAACAGACAGAGCTCCAAACCTTGCTGTCTGCAATGTGTGGTGTCAAAAGAATTAACAGCACAGCTGAATCTTTGGACAGCCCTAAAATAAAAGTTACAATGAATCTTTCTGCTAAACTTTTCCTCCTAAAATGTCAGTATTACAGGAGACTAGCATCTAGAGGATCAGGAAAGTGATGTGAAGAAATATTGTGCACTACAGTTCTTTTGCCTAATCACCTGCTGGTTCAACAGTCTGTCTACATCATGTGCAAGGCACAGGGAGTACCCAGCCGTGTCACTCTGGAGTTACATTGCACCTTTTAACAAAAGAAGCTTGATGGAGACTTCCCACGGATGAAAGAAGTACTGAGGAAGTCAGAGAGAACATAAGGACAGCTGACACCTCTGCTAAGCAAGCTGTATTTTTCATCTGCTCTCCACTTACCAATGACATGCATTTATTACTACCATGACTAAAGACCAATTTAGACAAAAAAACATTTTGGATGAAACTACTCTTTTCTCACACAGAATGGAATAAACTGCTAAGGGAGAAACAGAAACTGGTTTGGTACTGCTATGCCCTCTAGTGACTCAAAATACTCTCCACTATTTCTAACTCTGGCTTGAAATGATGAGGCTGACACTCCTAGTGATTTATGTGGGGCAGCTTCATTAAGTACAGCATAAAACTAAGCCAGTACGACATACCTTTCACTGGAGATTTAAGAAATAAAAGGCAAGGATTTTAACAAATTATACTTCTCATACGAAGTAACAACTTTAATTTTGTTACATGCTTGCAAAACCAGCATGTCTGGAAGATGGAAAACATAGTCTAACAGATTAACAAATTTCTACATGAAATTAAAACACAAAAGGATGATGTCTCACTACATCAGATCTCTACCAAGACAAAAGGGTACACTCTTCTTTCAGTATGTCCATTTGCCTCCTGTGTTAGCACACTGGGAGCACTGACAATCTGTAGTGGATATCTGTACCTAGTCTTTACTTCTGCTCCTGCAGATGTCACGTGGAGAGATATTAGGCATCACTGTGTCTTTAAAACCTGTGTGGTGACCCACTGATGTTGATTTGTAGGATCCTGCTGTGTAAAGACCTAGTTTCTTCAGGGGACACATTCTAACAGCAATAGCTGGTTATAGACAGGATAATAAATGGAATAGGTAGGGAACAAGGGTACACATTAATGGACACTACTCAGGTGATATTAAGTGATCAATAAAAACTGTTCAGTGTTTGGAGAATTTATCAAGGTCAGATACACTGAGCTTCTCTGTGACTAGGATGTTGACAATAACATAGTACTTTGCCATTGATAAGCCATGTATGTACAAACAATATCATTGATTATTTTTATTATACAGCTAATCAGAAAATTCTCAGATAAGGGAAAAGATCAGACACACCATAACACTGTGATTAAGCATCAAATAAGCATATATTTCCAGAGTACAAATTTTGTTTTCAAGTACCATAAAGAATACCTAGGAGACATGAATAATTTTATCCACTACCTGTGTCTGCATGTGAAAGTGAATGCATGTTCACTTACTCCAGCACAGAAGTTAATGATGTAATCTTTGTACTTGAATCAGTGCTCCTTGATTAACTCCAAAAATATCATTTAATACATAATACCCGTAACCATCAACGAACTGATAATCTGCATCTCCTGTCCTAGGAATAACATTTTGTTTATTAAATTTAACTGGCAGAAAACTCCAATGATTATGGAAATTAATACTGTCTTTATGGAGAAATCCAGTTTGGTTCTTACTACTACCAGCTGGGTAGAATATCTAAACAAAAAAAAATTAAGAACAAAAGAATAAATATATCTTGCTTATGAAATTATATAAAAAAGATACATCAAGGAAACTAAAGAAGTCCTTCAAGAAGGTATAGATTCTTAGCACTCACTAAATTGTCATATATATATCTGTTTTGTGCTGTTTAACATATTTAGATTTGTTTTCACTCCCTCTCCCTAACATCCTGTTGCACTTCTGCAAGCAGCACTAAAATTTGATTACTGATCACATGTGGAATCAAACACAAGAAAGAAATGTGCTCAATGAAGTCACCAAGAATATATAACACAGACTTATTATTTCAGTCATACTGCTAATTTACTGTAAGATAGGGAATTAAAAAAAGAATATAATCCATAACATCATCTGAGTTAAATACTGTTGTCTGATGAATATCATTCTTCCTTAAAGACTTTCATTATTATTGTGTTTAGCTTTGTATTATAGCATCCCATTTAATTAGGGTTTACTATCAGGATGTATTTTCACACTGAAGGATGAAAACAGTTGCAAGGAAGAGCTGTGTTAATTCCACAATAATTTTTCTGTAACTTGTGCAAGGTCTGCACCTGTGCTCCAGCCATTATAAGGAGCAGAGAGCTGTGTTTGCTGCTTCACAAAAAGCTATTTTCACATTCAGTATATGTGTTTCCAAAGGGGGAAAAAAAACGCAATAGCAACAAGAGCTTGCCAAAAATTTCCCTGAGCTCCATTCTGTTTTTTAAACTACAGAACATTCTTTCACAGTTTGACAGTTAAAATGCTGCAGTTAATGTAATAAACAGAGAATTTTTTAAGTCGGCTGTCAAAACAAGTGACACTTTTTGCTAGAGATTTTCAGATTTTGAACAATAGAAAGTACCTTTCAAAGCAACAGCTTCATTATACAATCAAATTCTCAAAGTAATCTTCTCATCAAAGAATATTGTCTTATTTCTTTCAGCGCAATTATCTGAGTTCTGCAACCTCTCTGGAAATGGTTCCTGTTGTAAAATGCAGCTGTGTTGGTTTGAAAATTGTGGGTCCTGCTCAGGTCAGCTAGAGCCAACATCTCTGAAGCCTTGGAAATGCCTTTGAACTTTTGGCAGCTGTAACAGTGTCTAGTCAAAACTAGCAGGACTCTGAGGATTCAGGGAGATTTTAACAGCTTTGCTACAGCTCTGCCCAGGGTGGATTATTAACTCACAAAATCATAACATATGTAAACTGAATACCAGAGCAGTAGTTACTATGGGTCATGGCAGTACAAGAGTATTTCCATGAGCAAAGGGCAGCAATAATAAGCACTTTCACAAATCAGAAAAGATGTCAGAGGAATGTGAGTCTTCAGAAAATCTCTCTCCCCTCACTATATTGCAATTCAGAACATTTTTAGTATGAAAAATGTTCTCACATTGTAGGCAGGACCCAATCCTATCCCATAGCAAAGACAAACGTTGCTAAAGACCTCCAAGGAGCAGGATCCAGCTTTGAGTACGTAGCTGGCTTGAAAATCTTCAGTGAAGGTGAGCTTAAGTAATTCCTTATTCTCAGTGCACTTAATTAGCAGTAAAATATGTCTTCAGTGGCCACTAAACACTACCTGCTTAATGAAGAGGTTGCCTTCAATGGAAGGTCAAGCAGAGTTTATACTGGTTGCTTTGAAGTCACTATAAAGCTGCCTGTAAAAAGGCCTTTAACACAGTTTTCAGTGTGACCAGAATGTATTGCTGAAGGGATGGTTAGCCAACCAAGGAGAGAGAGGGCGTGACCTTATAGCTATCAAGGGGTTAGGCAGATATCCTCTGTGGCCTAGGTGTAGAAAGCTTATTTTTTTAGGTATTGATTCTGTAACAATAAGAATGGATAAATAAACCCAGAGAGCCACATTTCACACCTTGCTAGCAAACTACAACAGGCCAAGTCCAGCCTATCTTGATTCAATAAAGTTCTACCAAGGCTGAATCTAATTAATAGCTGCCACTAACTGAAAGGTACATGCTGTGCTGCATCCTACAGTTCTCCTCACTCACAATAACTGAAAGCAGCACAGTTAATTGAATGACTTTTACACACAAAGTGGTAACGGAGCAGGACCCTGCTATTACCTGCAACTTACTTTAGGAGAGACTCAGAAATTAAACAAAAGCTCATAAATCAGCATTTTCCTCCAGGTGACTATGATGGCATTCATGGCCTTTGGTGGTTATTCTCAACACACAGTTCAACTTATGAGTATTAATGAGGATTGGAAATTACTTAATATGGATGTAAAATCTTCAGAGGTTGGACAAACTGGCACAGAAGTGAAATAACTGGCCAAAGGATGCCTGATAATAAATGTTTTCTTGTTTCCATGTCAAAAGGAAGGCCCACAATATTAATTTGCTTACGGTTTTCTGAGAATCATCCTCATATGAGCATCTGGGCCAATCTGAGACAGAAGCAGCATAGTGTCCTGTAGCTCCTCATCACACTCCTTTTTCTCTTCCTCAGTTGGCAAAGGGGCATCTTCATGCTCATCATCCAAAAATCGATAAAATAAGTATTTGTCTTGAAAGTGGTGTTCCTGATCCACTGGAAACAACATAACAGACCAAAACCTGAGCACTCCTCATCAAAGTTAACCTTGCAGAAATCTGTGTTGCATCATGTATGTCACAGATATATTAGTTAAGAAGGGAAAGAAATCTACAGAGAAGCCGTGAGAGTATGAAACATATTTACCTCCCACGTATGTGCAAATTATATAGCTTGAAGGATACACTTACAAACGGTGTTCTAGAAATACTTTCCAAAAGACTTCCATATATGTGTGTTGTGGGTGTGTATACCTATGTGTGTATGCACATACACGTGTGTTTTTTTCTTATTAGATCTGTTTTCTCATTGTTTCAAACCATTTCATTTCCTCAAACAAATCACACTGGGGAAATGGTTATGTTATGAATTTCTAAGAGTTGTTCTCTAGCATGAACACCTTCCTGTACATGTTTAGACAGCCTGACATGACATCTAAATTCTTTGTGATGTACCAGAAATGTGTCTGACCAAGGTACAATCCCAGGGGCAAGTCCACTGACCAGAACTGAGTGGAAGAACTACCAGGAGAAGAGCTCTAAAGAGATGTTATGCTATTGCAAAGGACAAACCCTTGGTCTTCCAAGCAAGTCAGAGTGATGTGTTGAGTTTGATACTGTTGTTGCAGCTTGCAATAGCTTGCCCCTGGGAGTTCAAGGGAATTTTTGGCAGGAATTAAAGCTAGAGTCCTTAGGGTTAAGGAGCAGTGGAAACAATCTGTCTTCTCAGTGTGGAAGTTTCTCCCTGGGATATAGGAAGCACAACAGAGGAGAAATGGAATTGTACTTTAATAGAGTTGCTCTTCTGAATTTAATAAAAATGCATGTGCAAAGCTTCAAACATGAATATTGCTTTAGAAAGCTACCCTTTTGAGAGCTGTAATATCCTGTTACCAAGTAAATCCTGCCAAATGGAAACTGAAAGTCAATTTAAAATGCATTCAGAAAGCTAACATAAAATCCCAGGTCTCTGTACTGGAATATCTGGCATGCCGAATTTGGGAACCATTCCAAAACCAATGAAAATCATTCCAAAATTATGGACCTGAGCAAACACAAATGATCACATTCACTTCTAAATACTGCAAATCTTTGATGAGGATCAGTTTTATGTACGGTAATGGCTGGTTTTGGCATGAGTGCTAGCCAGCTCTTGCAACATAAGCACAAGCCAGTGTACTCCTAAGTATAACTAGAGTTATCATTATAAATTGTTCACTTACTTTTCAATATGCCCATAAGTTGAAAAAGTATATTGGTAGCAAGATTCAAATAATACTGTCTGTGTTTTGCACTTGCATTTGTCAATCAACAGGCTGCTCTGCAGCATTTCTTCTGGCCTCATGATCTCTTTCTCTTTCATGAAAGAGAATTACAGGGCACAAATGTCACACACTGCCCATGTTTCAGTCAAGATGCTGATTTTCTTTGTCTTACCATGGTTAAGAACACCTTCTTCCAGCAATACTTGCCACATGCCAACAGCCTGGGTTCGTAAATGGACGCAAGGGCTTTGCTGCATCATCCAGTCAACTAGTTCTGTCCCCACACAGCATTGCCTGAAGGACAAATAAAGAGACAGAAGTGAAAGGGGAGCT
This sequence comes from Acanthisitta chloris, assembly GCF_000695815.1. Taxonomy (NCBI): domain Eukaryota; kingdom Metazoa; phylum Chordata; class Aves; order Passeriformes; family Acanthisittidae; genus Acanthisitta; species Acanthisitta chloris. The sequence continues at coordinate 27,075 of NW_008670429.1, read as the reverse complement.
AGCCAAGAAAGAGATCACACACAATGACTGCCAAGAGCAGTGATATCTTAAACTCTGTATAACCTTAGTCAAATCTCCCTACAGAAAACACAGTGTCACCGTCTACGTGGACTCGCTTGAAAGGTGTTCAGTTTTCACCTCAGCAGAACAAGTATTTTGGGAAATGCAGAGTTCAGATTATCAAAGTGAGCCTGTGTGACCTGGGACAAAACCTGTTTTACCCTCCAATGCAGTTTTTCAAATAAATCTTCTCTGAATCCTGGGATACCCAAAGCCTCACAGTTTTCAGAATCCTGCATGAAAACAACAATCTAACATTGTAAATGCTCTGCCAATGAGAACAGCCTCTACAGGAAGAGTGAGTGGTTGAGGGTGTTCCTCCATTAATAACCAAATCCCAGTCACTCTGTATTTGGAGACATTGGTTTGTAGTCCTACAGTGTTTCTGAGGCTCTTTCATGCTAGGTGCTGGTCACCTTGCACCTCTTGACTGACCCAGAGGCAGACAATAGCAGGCCCCAAGTTCTAGAGAACACCCAGAGAGGGGGAAAAAACCCAAGAAGTCACATGGTCACTTAATAAAATTCTTTGTTGTAACACTCCCTGCCTCAGCAGCACAGTAAGAGTTTTCCCAGTTATGTGTAAGGTAAAATGGTGCAGTTGTTTGGTCCAGTAGGGCTCTTCATTTATCACATATGCTATTTTGTTCTTCTAGAACAATGAGCAATACTATACTGTAATATAGTTTCAGATCAACTCACAAGCTCCAAATACCTTTGCATAGTCAATGCATTCTGGACTGAAACATGGAAATTCAAGGCACTTCTTTCAAAAGCAGATCAGCAATGTATTGATTTACTATTTAGAAAAAGACATACTCCAAGATTTTAAACCAATTTTTACTTAAATATACTCTGAATAATGCGTTAGGTGTTTGATTTAAACATTAGGCACTAAAACAAACTGATTGTTTCTTAAGCCAAGATTAGCTAGATCCTGACACCTTGCAGTCAGATTTCTATTCTACAAGTGCCATTGTTATCCCACTTCAGCAAGACTGTGCTGCCACCAGCAGGAAGATAAGAAAGCCTGGCAATACACTGGAAAAAAAATTAAATAGAGCAGAAAATCTACATAAGGAGTATTTCTCACCAGGTGAATTTTCAGAACTCCACACTGTGCAACACTGCTATAGCAATCAGCACAGTCACATAATATATTAATGAATATTTCTATTATCTCTTACTGATACACAAAGAGAAGAGAATCTAGATTCTAACTTGGTATTACACAGAATATTCAAGCTAACTATGCTATTAACTTCCAAAGAGTTTTTGTATGTGAATGCTCTGCTCACAATCATGGACTCAATTTCCAGGCAAATTACTTCAGAAAAGATTTACCAGGCCCATTAAAGAGTGCATAACATCCAGACTCAAATAGCGCACGGAATAATTTCAGACCTTTTGAGACCTGCCAGTATGGCCAGGCATTAAATCACAAATCAGAGGATGGCAGGCATAAAAATTCAGAGACCTCTATACAATCAGCTCACACACCTGTAAGTCTTCAGATGGTATTTACGATCTCTGATCATGTGAGGGGCTCGGGACAGGATTGTATTCCGCAAAATCTTTCCAGCTCTGAGGATCTTTTCTGAAGGAACCTTGATGGAGAAAAAAAAAGGACCAAGACACACAGATTTTAAACTTTCTGCAATCTCTGTACTGCCTTCTGCAAAACAAAACACACATTCTCTTTCCCCTCAATTAAAAGTCCTTGCACAGACGCTCACTTTTGCAGAGTGATGTAGTATATAGTAGGGATTTTAAGTCTCACATACTTAGCACATCTAACAGGAAGCATCACTTCAGCTGATACAGGTGACAATGTTGGAAATAGTTATTTCCATTTCTCTAATGGCCTGGCTCTATAGCACACCTATGTCCTATTACCTGTGTAATGGTTTTAGTAGGACGATGTGGGATGTGAGGTTCAATAAGAGGTGTCTGAAAAATAAAATGAAATTAAATAATTTTTTTAAGGTTAACCAATAAAATAAGTAAACTAAAAAAAAGTAACCAAAAAAGCTGTAATCAAAAAGAATGACGTGCAAGTCCTAGCTCTGCCCAGGAGACAGAAATAGAAGAAGCTCTCTGAAGACATCCTAAAGACAAACTTGGATCTTGAGGCTCAGCAAATTAAAACAGTGACATGACAGGTGAAGATCAATAACAAATACACACTAAACTTTGCAAAGTACTAATGAATTGTGCCATGGCCAAACTTCACACCAGATCTGAGGCTATGCAGGCATAGCTGCTCTTCCTCCTGCTCTCTACCCGCACAGGGCACAACAGTGTTCCTCCATGTGTCTGCTCTGCTGTTCAGTCCCCTGCCATGGAAACTCTCCTACTTCAGCACCTTTTTCTATTCAGCTCTCTTCTCCCTTACAGCATAGCACAAGAAACAGGAATGAAGATAAAGCTCTGCTCCCACTATCTGTTTTTTCTAAACTATCACCAGGCCGAGCTGGCAACCCTTTTATAGCTGCTCTCTGAAATGCAGAGGCACATAGGCCACTCGCAGAGACCCAGGTAAGGAATTCCACAAAGGGGCTGGTGAGGGGAAAAAGAAAAGAACAAAGCAAGTGGCTTGGTTCTGCAAAGGGAAGAGTAAAAGAGAAGGCTATCAGGGCTCTACAGGGGAGAAGCAGAGAAGGGGATGAGAGAAATGGGAAAATAGGCACATAACAAACAGGTGAAAAGAGAGGGGAGAGAGGGAGCACATGGCATAACACAGAGGAAAAAGGAAAGCAGAGGGTTAAAGAACAGTAAAAATGGAGACAAAGGAGAACAAAACTGAACTTCAGCATCCACCTCAGAATGATGGGAAGACATTTTGCTTTGTTGGGACTGGTAGTTAACAGCATGGACCAAATTTACTTCTAGTGTGAATGTCAGGAGGCATGACACAAGGGCTGAGTTTCTCTGGCATTCTGGGCTTGCTGACAGGGCAGATCACACCAAAGAGAGAGGTCAACCACAAGGGCAAGACCTTGCACCTCAGCCAGGGCAGCCACAGCTCCCTCACATCTGTACAGCAAGGGCAGGAGGTAAGTTGAAGCACGTGCTGTGTGCTTCTGGATTGCCAGGTATTGGTTTCCTTCAGCTGGGCATCTGTTCATTAGCTCCCACGGGATTTCAATGATGTGACAAAGTCCTTGTAGTAATCAAATAGTGCTAAGAGCTAAGAATCCACCAGGAGATGACAGGTCAGGTGGGAAGGGGAAAATGAGGGAAGCACATGACAGAAATCAATAAAGATAATCTTAACAGAGAGGCCTCTATATGGAAACCAATGCAAAAGGGTTTTTGTTTCTACTCATACCTTATAAGAAGTCTTTGAAAAGGCAAATCAATACAATTAAATTTGTATTTCTGATTTTTCTCAATAATAAGTCAACAATTTTTCATAGATTCATTTAAGTTATAAACATTTCTCCCAGAAGGGCAGTAGCACATCCCTCAATATTTCTTGGTTTCTGGAACAGTGTCAAGCCTGCTTTAGACAGTCTACATTTGCAGTTAAAGCATGCAAAGAATATCAAGCATCTTTTGAAAGATGCCTCTAATGCAAACAAAACCATCGAATGACAATTTCAAACAGGTACAATAAACTCAGTCTAGCTTCCAGACTCTAATTCTAGTCAGGAATACATTTAAAGGAGAGATAAAAACGTATAAGACAGAAAACAGAGGTATTTACAGCAACAGACTAGTGAAAACAAATGCACATTTTGGTTCTTTTGAGTTTCGATTAAATGTGAACAAAAAATGCATAAAATAAGTAGGTGAAAAAACTGAATATGGATGAAAATTTGTCAATAAATCTCCCATCCAAATCAAAACAGAATAAAAGGCAGCATTTAGAAGAAATCAAAAGTACAGAAAAAAACCCAAGGTGAAAGCTAAGGCACAGCACAAGAACCTGCAGAAAACAGCAGGAAGGCTTGCTAGCCTACATTTGATCCTGACCAATACAGAAGGATCAGCTGCAAAGACAGAAGGTAACTTGGGTGAAGGTGATCATGAAATGATCCAGTGTCAGAACTCTACAGCAGGAAGAAAGAACATCAAAGTAGAAACAATGGACTAGGAAGAAAAGTTTCCATAAAAACAGAATATGGATAGCTAAATTCCCGGAGCAGGTCATGGGGGAGCAAGTGTAAGGCAAAAGGATTAATGAGAGCTGGTAGTTACTTAAAGGGACAATACTAATCACACATACAATATATACTAGCATAGAACTAACTAGAGGGGTAGCAAAGACTCAGCTAAAGTCACAAGAAGGAAATGTAGAGAAGAGAAAGCAGGGGGTCTACAGAAGACAAGTATAAAACATACATTTAATAACAAAGGACAGAATTAGAAAAGCAAAGGTATAGAATGAGACAGATCTATCAAGAAATGTAAAGTGGTAAAAAAATATTCCATAAGTACATTAGTAGGAAAACAGAGAAAATACAAAGTGTTGTGCTACTGTTCAACAGAGTGAAATCTATTGACAGACAGTTCAAGAAGCCAAGGAGCAGTTGATTCAATTTTTTATCAGTGTTCAGTAGAAAGATCAGTGGCACAGAGATGGCTAATATCCTAAGTGTAGAGTGACAGGAGTAAAATCTTAGCCTGAAAAACAACAAAAATGGATGAGAAAACATTAAATAAATTAGCTATTTTCAGACTGGCTGGGTTTGTAGAATTTCAGGCAAGAAACTTGAAGAGCTTGAAGAAACTCAAAGTGGGCCACAGCCATCGTGGAACTGTCAGCAGCCACCTCTAACAACTCTTGGGGACTAAGGAAGGCAGCAGAACATAGAAATATGGGAAAAGGAGGAGCTGAAAAAATACAGACATGTCAGCTTAATGTTTCTTCCTTTGTAAGCACCTGGAAAAGAACAGGGAGATGAGTCACATGTGATGTATATTAACCAAGAACAAATTATGCCACACAGATCCAATTTCTTTCCATGACTGGGTAGCAACACTGACAGACTAGAGAAGAAACAGTAGATTTTCAACCCTTTAATAAGACTTTGGTACTGTCTCACCAGATATTCTCTTCTGCAAAGGGCAGATTAAATTCTTGCAAAATAGGTGCAAAGCCAGTTGGAAAAGTGCATTTTGAAAGCAATTTCCAGTGAAGCAAAGTCAGATTGTGAGCCATACCAGAGTTCTGCTCTGGGCAGTGTTCTCAAGAATGTATCACATCTGATAACATTACATATCAATGTGGGATGAAGTAGAATGTACCCTTACCAATTCTGCAGGAGACTTCAGGATGCGAGGGACTGCATGTACATTGCAGAATAAGTTTTCAATTTGAAAGAGTTGCAACATTGGTCTAAAAAAACCCCAATTCTGATTTTATACAACCCAGACAGTGCTGACTGCACTTCTGAAGCATGTAGAATCAGCTGTGTAAAGACAGGGTAGGAAATAAGTGTCTTAGGCAGTTCCATAGAGAAGGAAATAAAGTTTATAGTATTTTAAATATTCAAATATTAAACACAGCTGAATAACCAATGCCATACTTGTGTGAAAGCAGCAAATACTGTGCTGGGATGCAGTAATACATTAGCTACATAATGCTGTTCTGCTTTAGTCAGCCTAGGTAAGACCTAAACTAAAGCACTGGGTCTTATTTGCCCACTTTACTTCAAAAGCATCTAAACCAACTGGACAGAATTTAGAGGAAAGCAACAAGAATAATCACAAGACACAAATAATCAAAGGTGTTCAGCTAAGGAAAGGGCAAGTATTAGCAAAAGTATGATTTTAAAAGTCTTCAAATTTAAAAGGGCTTTGAAAAGAAGAAAGAAGTGACCTATTCCATTATGCAGATATCAGGAAATAATTTAAATTGTTGGAACAAAGATTCAGGTTAGGCATCGGTTAAGCTTTTCTAGCAGTAAGGACAGTGAATACTGGCACAGATTGCCAGGGAGATCTGGTTCCTCCATCTTTGGAGGCTTGGGAGGATACATAAGGAATCCATCAGGAGTGACACTGCTTTAGTGTGCTTGTGGCTCAGGGATGGGCTAGATGCTTTCCTGAAGTAGCTTTTAGCCTCTCTACCTGGTACTATGCAGTTTTCAAGGACACCTTTACAAGTCTAAAATTAGCTCCCTCACAGTGCAGTACTTAAGGAGGTGATCAGTAACAGAGCTCCTGGAGCAGTGAGCATGGTCACCAGAGTGCCAGGCAGTCACTCCTACCGAGGAACAACAACCACCCCAAAGACATACCGAGCAAAGAGTCCCTCCAAGTTACAGCCTTTCAAAGCTGCTGCAGTAGTGATGAGCTGAAATGCAACAAGGGGAAACATAGGGCTTGGACTAGGTTTGCTATAGAAAGGCAGTCATGCTTCAAAGGCAGAGAAATGTAACTTCAATTAGTTCACAGGAGCTACAATGTCCCAGCAATAACTTCCCATGGGAAAAAAACCTGGATTCTGTAAGGGATACTGTCTTAGGATAATAGTCACAGCTTGGCTGTAGACCAAGAAATGTTTTGCTAGTCTTTACAATCTTGGATCTCCCATTAAGGCACACTAGAAAAGAAAAGAAAGAAAAAATAAGTAGCTCTCCCTATAAAGCAGCAGAGAGTGAGCAAAGTGTTTAATTTTTGAGAAATTAATGTGACTAAAGTACATACATGTAGCACGGAGCTGTATGCCTGCAGCTCCTTGATGATCACATTTTTCAGCACATCTGGATAAGGGAAAAGTTATCATGCAAAGAGCTCAAATAAGCAAGCCAATTAGAATAGTTTACTACCCATCTCCTGGCCACAGGAGTGGCAAGTGTACCGGCTCTTAGCTTTTCTTCAGTGTGAGATAAAGCAACACAGCGATACCATCTTAAGCTTCAGCTACTTCATGCCCTTTTGCAACTAGTGCACACTCAAACAGTTTAGTATGACCTGCTGATCCTCCCTGTAGGGGAGGAGAGCATATGGGTCTGGAGCGTAGAGCAGGGAAAGCGATAAAAAGGTTTTCAGCATTACCATTGACAAACTCCCTATTTGTACATTTATGGATTCACATTTGGACCATTCAAACAAACTCTTCATGAAGCCAATCACAAAATTCCCTATTTAAATTGGGGTGAAGAAGAGAAAGTAATAATTTTAGCCTCCATTCCTTTCAAGATTCAAATATTTATGCATTAGAGCAATACCATAGATTTAAATAGGACTATTCATGTGTATAATTTTATGCACACATTTAATCTCTGGAGAAATAGGCCTTAGATTTCAAACTATAGGGCAACTACAGGCCTTGATTTTTGTGCTTCTTCCATCACTGAGCAAGCCATGTACAAACAAATAAGTGATCTAATGAACTACAATAATAGAGCACTAATGTGAACTCTCTATTTGTCAAGTTATTTGAATATTCACAGAGGTATAATTTTATGCACACATTTAATCTCTGGAGAAATAGGCCTTAGATTTCAAACTATAGGGCAACTACAGGCCTTGATTTTTGTGCTTCTTCCATCACTGAGCAAGCCATGTACAAACAAATAAGTGATCTAATGAACTACAATAATAGAGCACTAATGTGAACTCTCTATTTGTCAAGTTATTTGAATATTCACAGAGTATTCAGAGTTGGATCCACAAGGATCACAGAGTATTCAGAGTTGGAAGGGATCCACAAGGATCATCGAGTCCAACTCCTGGCCCTGCAAGGACATCCCTGAGAATCACATCCTGTGCCTGAGACCATTGTCCAAACGCTTCTTGAGCTCTGCCAGGCTTGGTACTGTGACAATTTCCCTGGGGAGCTGTTCCAGTGCCCAAGCACCCTCTGGGGGAAGAACCCTTTTCCAGTATCTGACTTAAACCTCCCCTGACACAACTTCAGACCATTCCCTCGGGTCCTGTCACTGGTTGACAGAGATCAGTGCCTGTCCCTTTGCTTCCCTTTGTGAGGAAGTTGTATACAGCGATGAGGTCTCCCCTCATTCTCTTCTTCAATTCCACTTTAATCTGCTAAATAAAATCCAATAACATTTCTTATAAAAATAGATTTTCCTATTCCCTTTGTTAAATACCTGTAAAAGGATGTTTCTGAGCCTTTGCATATGAATGAACGGTTTAGATCTACTGCAATTTGGATCTATAACATCAAATGATGGAGGGGAACTAACTTACTACTCTCAAATGGTAACATAGGAAACATATATTGCAAAGAACTAAGATGAAATAAAACCAAAGCCAAGGAATCATGTTTTTCCCATGACCTCAGCATAGCTCCTCTCTGAACAGAGAACAAGTTTTGGTATTGATTTGGAGTTAACCATGGCATGTGAGGTTACCAGGGTGATCAGATAAACCTGTGATCTACTGTTGATCCCTTTATTTCCAACTGGGGCACTGAAAAGAATTGGAAGTGACATTTGTTTTCCTGCTGGCTGGCAGGAGATCCAGAAGAAACAGAGGACAAAAGCCACACAAGTCAAAAGGCGTCAGTAGCAACAGCCACATCACTAAGAGGTCTGTTTGTTTTACAGCCTCAGTATTTACTGCGACTGATGATTTAGGGTCTAATCCGAATCCCACTGAAATCACTGGGAAGTCCCTAACTGACTCAATGAGTTTTGAGTCAGGCCCACAGCATTTGATTCTCCTAAGTGTATTTCAGGAAGCAGAGCATCTCTAGCTCTCACTGGTTCCAAATGACATCTGATGACTTCTGATGACATATTTGAATACCCTTGTATAGACCTCCCAAAAGGCTTCCAGTTCACACGAGGTGAAATAAAACACACAAAAAAACTCCATTCCCACAATCCTGGCAAAAATATAGCCAGCTGGTAAGATACAGCTGACAATTAGCCAAAGTCCCCACAGCCCCCCCACATACCTCCCCCTTCGACTCTTACCATTCTTTCTCAATTTCATATGTGACTGAAGACATTTTTGTTATAGGTCACCTATCTCAGCTACTTCAGACCAAATGCAAAGATAAGAATTCCAAAGTTGAGGAGCCTTTGTGATGTGAGCATTTTCCAATACAAATCAGTATTTCCAGCACTACAGAATAGCCATGTAGCAGGGATAAAGCTGAGCACACAGTATCACAGCTGTGGGAGTGCATTTTCAGGTGAAGAGCAGTCTTGGATAGAGTAACCTAAGTCAACTCCATTGGTCCTATTTCCAGCTGCAGTGCCTATGCAGATTGCACCAATGTCTGCTAAGATGCTGCAGGTAAAACAATGCACTTATGCAATGCAGCTTGCCAAAAACCATCAGAGAAGCAGCAAATCAGAGATCCAGTCATAAAAAGGTCATTTGGAACACATTTTTGCCAAAATTTGAGGGAAAATGTAACCAGTATTGTACAAATTTCCATGCTCTGTTAGCCTATACTGAACCTCTGGAGTAGCCCTATGTAGAACATGCTGTTATACTGAATCAGAAAACAACCTGTGTCATGACTTCTAACCAAACCCCAGGGTGCACAGTCCCTAAGGAATCTTGGCACACACTCCCTGCCATGGGGACTTTTGATAGTTGGGATACATTACCAGGGCTGAGCTCTGTCCAGCACACACCACAGCCATATCACAGAATAATCAGAGTTGGAAGGGATCCACAAGGATCATTGGGTCCAGCCCCTGGTCCTGCGCAGAACATCCCCAAGAATCACACCCTGTGCCTGAGAGCATTGTACAAATGTCTCTTGAGTTCTGCCAGGCTTGGTGCTGTGACCACTGCCCTGGGGAGCTGTTCCAGTGCCCGAACACCCTCTGCAGGATATTTTCCTAACATCCAGCTTAAACTTCTGCTGATGCAATCTCAGACCATTCCCTCAGGTTCTGTCACTGGCTGCCGGAGAGAAGAGGTCAGTGCTGCCTCTCCACTTCCTTTTGTGAGGAAGTTGTATCCAGCGATGAGGTCTCCCCTCAGCCTCCTCTTCTCCAGGCTGAACAGACCAAGTGACCTCAGCTGCTCCTCATAAAGCACCTCACCATCTTTGTTGCCTCCTTTGGATGCTCTCTGATAACTTAGTATCTTTCTTGTATTGTGGTGCTCAAAGCTGCACACAATATTCAAGGTAAGGCTGCACCAGCACAGAGCAGAGCAGGACAATCACCTCCCTCAACCAGCAGTGCCTTGCCTGATGCACCCCAGGACACAATTGGCTCTCCTGCAAGGAGACCTCACTACACTCCTTGAGAAGACAAAAAAAGTGGAAATAGAAATGCAATCATCACTGCTACCATGCTGTAAACAATTTATATTTCCCTCCACTTTCTGTCCACAAATGTATGTAGGAGCTGGGAGAACCAACCTGCACTCCCTAGCACTCTCCACAAGACAGCACTGGGAGCCAAAAGGCAAAGTGCCTGCTCACATCTCCTAGTTGGAAAGGTCCAAAACTGGCAATGACTGACCTCATGACAGGTCTATCGGTGACACTTTGCAATTAACAAAGGACAAATTACCCAGAAAGATCACTTGTTTTAAAAGGACCGGTAGCCAGTCTACAATTGTACTACCAAAGCATCTTCAAGCCACCCATGCTCATAGAAGACAACCATTCTGGTTTCTTAAGAAACATCCATAAACAGCACCAGTGGGAAGAAGGGCAAGGTATGGATGGAAGAACACAGTCACAGGACGTTTGAAAAATTAGGAAGGAAGGAATCACATTTTAAAAATCTTCTGAGCTTCATAAAGTTACAGCACCTGTAATCTAAATACCCATATATCTAACTATGAACTAACTAAATCAAGCAAAATAGACTAATAGAAAATGTCAGGACCAGTGGTTAAGACAGCTCAGTTTTATTCCGTTTTTCTGACTGCATGACCTTACACAAATCACGTAATCAGTGTGTTTCATGTTCCCTTTTTTGGAGAAGGGAATACTAATAATTTCTACCTTTGTAAAATGCTTTGAATACTGTCAGCAAATGGGCTACTATCAAAATATTCAGGGTAATGATTACTGTTTTAAAATCTGCATTTTTAAAATGTAATACAATGTGAAGACTGCTGTATTATAAAATACATTCTAAAATTGCTTCTTTAGTAATCCACATTTTAATAGCATAAACAGGAAAATGTATCCTTTTAAATTCTCAAATATTCAGCATAGCAAATTTATTTTAAAAAGTTAAATTGAAATTGCATTATTAACACTTCTACAAATGTTTCCTTGACAAACTATAAATGTCCATCCTTTTAACACAAAATGATTCAGCCATTACCAAAAATGATACTTCACTGTGAATGTCAAAGGAAAAAAGAATATTGAAACAGACTATGACCAGTGCACACAAAACCCCCCAGAACATGGCTAATGATGTCTTATTTTCCTGTCATTTTTCTACTTCCCTGCTACAATGAAACAGCTGCTATAACTACACTGCATGCATTGAATAAAATGTCAGAAAATGCTAACTCTGCTGTGAGCATTCCTGATATTCTGATAGAGGTGTGACTACAGATATCATAAGAAATCTCAAGTCAGTGTTGTCACGGGTTTCTTTGCCACTGCATTTTTTAACTTATAAAAGAATAAGGCATTTTTTTCATTGTCTCTCATGCAAATTATTGTTTTCTTAGTATGCAAGGCTCTATCAGTATGTTTACCTGAAATTATTTACTTCTTGAGAAACCAGGTATAATGATGAAGGTGAAAAAGACACAATAAATATTAGGCAGCAAGATTACAGGGTTTTAAGACCTGTCTCACCCGGTCTACAGATACATGGCATATATTCCAAAGGCAAACTGAAGAGAAGTTAAAGATTAATGAGCTTCTGGAGAACCTACTTCATTTGCTTCCAGATACCTTTATAATTTCAGCAAGCATCTCCCACCCCCACGAGTCCTAGAAGACATTCCCTCCAGACAAACAGGATCAGCTGGACTCTCATAGGCTCCAATTGCATCAGGTGCAAGAACAACCCTCAGAGGACTAGGCAGTAAAAATCTAGATCAGGTGGTTTCATGTCAAACATAGGGTGCTGAAACCTGGATGGAGTATGAATTATGGCATGAAATTGTGGACTTATTAAAATTAGTGGTAAAACTCTTGACTTCAGTATAGCCAAAACACCACCTAAGTGAGGCAAGAGGACCACTGCCTTCTGGATGACAGCAGTGCATGTATTGTGTGACTCCAGCTAGTCATTCCACCTCAGAGTGTTTCAACCTCTCCAGCAGCAAAATGGGGACTACAATATCTACTCATGTCTTTGACAAATGATGAAAATAAGCAACTGAAAGCACTGCTGAATGCTGCAACTGAAATCATGGAAGTCTGGTGTGTACATATTCACTCTGGGAATTCTATAATGATTTCTAACACAGAAAGGAAAAGTCATCAAAGTGAGACAGGGCTAGAGGGCATTGAAGGTTACCTCCTGAATTCCCTGGGGAGGTCAGCAACAAGGTAAAGTCTTTGGCAAGTGGCAAGAGAAATGGATTTAAACCCATTTTGTTAATCACCTCTTCTGGCTATTCCACACTGCTTATTCTCCAAGTCTGGGACAGTGCATCGTGTGACAGTATCTGAGATGAAGAAACACTGGAGGAGTGCAGCACATCTGCCTCTGATTCCAGCTTCCTTACCTACTCCTCCTTCTTCCTGTCATCCTTCTCAGGAATCAAATTTTGCTAAAAATGAAACTGAGAAGGAATAATCTAGTGCAACACCTTCTGGTATTCTACTTCCCAGAAAGAAATTTTTAATGATCTATATCAACATTTTCCATCTACATAGAATATACTTCCTAAAAAAGGTAAATCGTTGTTTCTGTAGTATACAAAAGTAAACAAAGGAAAGAAAAACCAAACTGAAGGCTTATTTCACAAAAAGCACAAACATTTTTCTTTCAGCCAAGTATTTCTTTACTTCAACAGCTTTAAGTCTTCTGTCATAAGCATAAAAAACATTCAAGCACTTCTGTTTAATTTACATATTTGTGCGTCAGTGGAAAAGACAAGCATTCTGCTCTTGACAAATATCCACAAAACAACCTTCTTATCTTCCTTAAAACTTCTATTTCCCATGATGTCTACAAAAAGCTTGTCAAAGTGGAGGATGCTGATGTGCTGAACTGTGCTACCTATCCTGTCTCATCCAAGTCTCTCAGGCTGTACAGGGTAAGGGTTCTTCTTTTCCTTTCACAGTAACATCCAATTGTGGTCTCACACATTAAACTAGCATGAAATGAAACTCGTAACTGCTGTATTGGTTAATCAATTAATTCAATGTGCTTTAGATACAGTGCAATTGTATTGATTAAAAACATACAAAAGCATTTGGAATCAAATTATTGATCAGAACAACACAGATTAATATGATGTTTTTCACATTAATTCCATAACGTAATGGGAATAACCAATTAAATAAAATACAAACAACTGTGTGAACAGTAGATATTCCCCAATAAAATAGTAAAAGAATAATACTTTTAATTCCTGCCAATTTGAACAAAATATGATTGTAATTGGAAAAGAAAATGTTTCATATTTGGAAACTTGCTTCTTTTCTCCTTCTTACTTCCTACAGAGCTTGCAGCTGCCTAACTTGCTACCATCTAAACCAGGGCTGTTAACATCTTCTCTTACTGTTTTGAATTTCAGCTCATCTTCCCTGGCAACCAGCGAGGGACAGACAAACATACTCTGAGCTGCTTCTGTTGCTAAATCAATCTTTATTGCAACCTGAGAAAAAAATTGGGTCCACAAATGCACACAGAACACTGCAATAATTAACCCAAGACTGATATGGAGAGGTGAAATTACTCTACCTGACATTTTCCCTAGCTAACCATGTCTCTTTACATCCCAATTCACCATAGTATGTTTCTGAAAGAGATGACCTCTTTTTACCTCTCTCAGTATGTAGCCCAAGCTGTGTAAATTCTGTGATGTCTGGCTTTTAGGGATATCACAGAACCAGCCCTGTTCTTGTGAAATGGAAAAGCACCTATTGTATGCATTTTGTAATTTATCCCCTTTCTCCTACTTCTCTTTAATGTTGACGTTAATTTTCCCATCATCACTAGAAGTATTGCTTGATCCAGCTGAAATTCTGTCCCTGCCATCTATCAACCACTCACCTCCTTTTGAAGTACAATCTCAGAATCTTCTTTGGCTTAATTAACTCTTTGGTGACTCTTTGTGGGTTGTATAAAGGATAACGACTGTTGCACTATGTTAAGCAAATACAGTGTGAAAATGTTTGCTCTTCCAGAGAAATTTAATTACTGTAATCCAAACCAGTTTGCCTGGAAATGCTGAATGTACATGGAGTATTCACAGCTAACTTGTGTTATAAAACCTCCATAATTTCTGCAATAATGCAGGAATCTTCAGCTTCTCCATGACAGCTGGCTAGGGACTGTCTTAGGGAAAGGAAGAAGCATCATCCCTTGAGGAACTCCTGGTATACTGAAGGACAGTATTATTGCAGATGGTCTAATGTCAGCACTGCCACAAGGTCACACAGCACTTTCTAGGCAGCAATCCAGGTTCCCTACCCCAGTAGAGCAATAGTCTACCTCATAGCAGACAACACACAAAAGACAGCTTTTCAAGAACACTGACTGGAACACTGAAGAAACCAAATGAGTAAGAAGCATTCAGGAGTTCTAGCAAGGCAACCCCTTGGCTTTCTTCTCCTTCCTCCTTTCCCCAGTTTGGACCAGTATACCAGGAAGACAGTAGAAACATTCTATTACAGAGGCCCAGGACTGCTGTGGAGCTGTGGATATATTTACAGCATAAGGGATGTCATAAACCTTACTGCTGCAGTTTTGTCATCACAGGTCTTCCCAACATTATCCTGGAATTTGCAGTAGCTGATTCTGACAGCAGAGTGTGAACTGAATTGGGGGAAACAAAAGAGGAGGGGAGGTTGTTAGGCTCCTTTATCTTGTGGACCCCTACAATTTTGCCAGTGAAGATGAGGTACCTTGTTCAGCCAGTAACAACAGAGTTGTCTTAGGTTTGTTTCACAGCATCATTTGGAGTTGCTGCCAGGATCCAGCAGCCTGCAGACCATAAGCCATAATTCTCTAATCTAGACCAGCTCTGAACACAAGACAACTCAAGAGGAGGGAGGCAGGAGCAAATATTTGCCTGAATCTGTATGTATTATAGCAATAACAGGACTACATTATACAAATCTGTATTTAAACACAGGAGACTGAAATCACACAGATGTGTTTGTGACTTAGCAGTGAAGTGCAATCAAACTACAAGCTGGCTTGACAAAGCAATCCCCAGCCAGTTGTTCCTCTGCTTCCTGTGCAGCTGATGCAGGCTGGCAGAAATGCCAGGTTTGGCACAGGAGTGCCAGTCCATAGCTGTCAGACCTGGCAGTGCTTTGTGCTGAGGTCAGATGCTTACAGCTGCAGACAGATCACAGCAGTCTCAGACAGGACCACTGTAGTCCACCCCCTCCTTGAACCCCACATCCAGGCTCTGTTCTGTTGCGTATGCTGACCATGGCCAGGAAGCTATTTTTCATTCAAAACAGCAGAAAATTAAGCTCAGGAAAATGGTTTATGTATTTCTAATAGTTCTGCTCCCTTACCACCACGAGGCAAGCAGGAGTCTCAGTGTGATGGAGCAGAGGGCACGTGTGGCTGGATGCAGACAAGAGATGTAGGCAGGGGGACACAGAAGAGGACATGTGCCCTACAACCCCAGTGCAGGTCACTGGAACCTGCTGTGGAAGGGCAGCCACAGTGCCATGGTTTTTACTGGGCCCAAATATACTTTGCTCTGGGAGCTGATGCTCCAACCACCATCCTATTGCACAGCCACCCTCTCCTTCCTCTGCTTCCAGTGTCACTGCTTGCCCTCATGAGGCTCTAAGGAGGGCAGGGGCACGAAATGTGCTCAGGAGAAAAATAACCATCTAAGCTATTGTGCAAAAGGCTACAAGGAAGGAGTGGCATAAGAGAAGATGTTTCTTTAGCCGCCTCAGGTTCATACATTTGAAGTTAGCCACTTTAAAGAGTGAGGATGGACAAAGCAGTACTGGAGGTTTACAAAGACATAATCATAATTCTCCCCTGTCAAGCTACTGACTCCTTCTCCATGCAGTTTATATTTAAGGTTATTATACAAATTGTTTATATAATTTAATTTCCTAATATGAAAACAAGTGTGTGAGTAATCCCAATTAGAATAAGTGCAATAACTGGTATTGGAAGTAAGATTGTTTTTCCATTTTCTTTTGAAGGCTAAATTATGTCTTTTTATTTCTCTAACACTGAACTCAGCTATGTGTATTTGTATTTCCTCACTAACTGCTATCTTTAATTTTAAGACAGCTGCATCACTGATGATAAAGCACAGAAAGATCAAACATGTTCACAATCTTGTGCCAAGCTTTCTTCCAGAAGGAAATTTACAAAAAGAATAAATAATGAAAGTCATAAATCATAAATACCTCAACAGCACTTTCTCCTTAACCACTACTGGAGTTAACAGTCCTAATTACACTTTCAGCTGTATCTCTGTTGTAGATATCTGGCATTTCTGCCTCTGCAATTCTTACTCAGAATGGCTCTAAATGAGCTCCACAAACTGGACACTTGTTTTGGCAGTGGTGCTATTTGCATGCAGCCAGCACAATGGGCTTCTGCTCTTGACTAGCTAACACAAGAACAAAATCACTAAACAGGTTTTCCCCACTATTTATTAACCTCTCAAACTTCTGTCATCCGTGCACAGGGCAAAAAAAATATGCTGCTAAATTATCAGATCAGACACATTGATTACTTCTTACTGACTCAAACTATAACTGACTTTGTGCAACACCAATTTCCAGCATGCACCACAGGACAGGCAGTCAAAATGCTCTGTGAGAGATGATATGAGTGACTAGAAAGAATCTGATTTTAAGATCCCGATCCAATTTTTCTGCCAAACTTGAGAAAATAATTACAAGACACAAAAAAATTCCTTTCGCTGTCTCAAATATAAGTGCCAAACGTGTTACTTCTATACGCTTGACTTGTCTGAAGATGTGAACCTTGAAAAGGACTATCTTTTCTCTCAGTATAATTACCCACTCTTTCTGCCTTTCAGCTGCAAGAGATAAATGGGGCATATGCGCATGTTTTGTATGGGTTGGGACAGAATCACACAGAAAACACAGCCAAGGAGCAAGAGCCATCAAATGTGATGGCACTGGCAGGTAAGGCAGTAGGCTGTGTCCTCAGGCAAGAGGAACCAAGTGATGCTCCTGTGGAAAGAAGGTCCCACACCTAATTCACAATATTGAGTATTTTACAAATTCTAGTATTTCCTAGGAATTTCTGTTATTTTCCCATTATTTAATTTATTTATCTAAACTATGATAGTTTAGATAGAGGAGTCTGAAAGGGAAAACGTCTCTTTAGCCCAACTGCCTTCTCCGTACTACTCCAAGCACAGCCATAACCCTCTTGTAAGGAGATGGTTAGTCATGGGGGTGAGTACTTGATTACTCTGAAGAAGGCCAGCAGTGCTAGATCCCCTCCAAATTACAATATTAGCAAAGAAATATGTATCTCTTAGTTTTTAATTTTTCTATCATTTCTGAACTTCTTCCTACCACTTTCAGTGTGTCTCAGGATTATCACACCAAGGCCTGATCACAATAAGCTCCTGTAAGAAAATTCATTGGAAACATATGAACACACATGAATCCCACACCTTACAATGTTCTGAGTAAACCAGCATCTTTTTGTCTGACAGGCACTCCATCTTTTATGTCACTGCAAGCTCTCTGCAGCAGAGGCTTTCACCACTCCTTTGCAGTACAGCACCCAGAACAAACAAGAATTGCAAGGCTTTAGAATGCACACAAATTGCAATTAAGGCTGACATAAAAAATAATTAGAAGAAAAAAAAAGGCAAGAGGAGTGGAAAGCATCAAAATAACAGTAACTGTTTTAGGGGACCAAAAGAAATTACTTCCAGTAGAAACTGCCATTATGGTCTCCAGAATTCAGGGTACACAATGAAACCATGGATCATAGATATGTCAGAGATTATCAGGTAGCTGAATTGTGTAACAGCAGATGGGGTGGTGCGAGCTTTTCTCTGAGGTTCACACTGGTGTTTGGAAGGATACTACAGCTGTGTAGCACCTTCATATGGATGGAACTGGAGACAGTGATGTACCCAAACTTTCCCTGGTTGTTCTGCAACAACTTGGTTTATGCAAAGTCTACTTACGTAAGCCAGCAGACTTACTAACAATTTTGTTTACATTAAAGAGCTCTAATGACACACAAAGAACTTCACATTTTTCATGTTGAAGTTCCTTACTAACGTATGAAAAATGTGCTTTTCACAGACTCCTACTCATCTCACACTCCTGTCTTTGTTATCTCCCCTGCCATATGCTGTCACCATGTGACTCATTACCAGGCACTGTATGCACAGCCTCTGCACTAGCCAAATTGTTACAGGCTGTGATAATGATTGAACCCTGAGCACCTCCACTTAGAGCAAAATGAAGAACTTGAACAGACCTCTAGGTAAATTACTTTCATAGATGTGAAATTGGTACCAAAATATCAGAGCAGCCCCTAAAAGTAATTGGTACAGTCAGAACTGCATAAAGACATTATTTAGAAATATTTGCACATTCATGCAATCACTTCAAAAACAGAAAATGAAAGGGAATTATTTTTCAACCATATGCAAACATTATATAGGAGAACTGACTCTGGCACAGAGGCCAAGAGAGAATAGGAATTAATGCTCACATACCACTGGGCAATTATAGAAACCATCCACACAGAAAATCAGCTCTGCTTTAAGACAATTTTCATGTGTATGTTGGAGATGCTACAACTTCCAAACAAACACCTTGCCACTGCACTTTGCTAGAACACTGCCTGCCTTCCTGCTCTCTCTCTTTTTATTCTTTTCTTTGGGCTCACAATTTCATGAGCATGTGAAACATTTCCCTTCGACTTCTGCTAATGCTCTATCAAATTCCACATTTGACAACACAGAGAATATGTTAAACAATAAGCTTTCTTTTCAGTCATCCAAGAGCAGTAAATTGAAATATAGGAAAATCAGAAGTAAAATGATTGTGTTTATTGCTAGAGTAGCTAATATGGTGAATGAACATGATTATTACTGGTGTCTTGTTTGGGCGTTTCAAGGCTGCACCTAGTGAATTGCAATGTCATTTTTACAAGCAGTATACTTTCAAATGCCCAGAGCTATACTTAAGTGCTTGAAAATTGAAATCAGTGAATATTCACTTCCCTGGCAATGCTGAAATTGCAATATTTTGAGGATTAACTCTTGGTTGTGTCTTTCACTGTCCACTGAAAGATCTTTTCCATATAATTGCTTTAAACACATTTAGAGTTGATAAAAGCAAATTATGTTTTCACAATCTCCCCAATTATTTAAATGCATAAAAATCAACATGGCACCTAAGCCTTATTGAAAATTCAGTAAAGGGATCTATATTTTACTACATCAGTTTACCAGGGAAGAAGATGGATGAAGAGGTGACTCTCAGAGGAATATTGCAGCACAGCCTATAGGAGCTTTGGTTTACAAAATGCCTTAAAATAAATCACTTCCAACAAGCTTCCAGTCTAGATTTTGAGACATTACATGAAAAACATAAAGGGGATGTTTCAGCCTGTAAAGGTTCACAAACTCATTCCATGCATCTTTCAAATACTACTTGGTGCACAAGGGGGAGCTCCTGGAACTCTGTCACAATAAAAACCTGAAGACGATAGAGGGAACATAATGGAAATAAAACATGAGAAAGATCTCAGAAAAAAATACATATTCTTCACCCAACAGCAAGAATTACTGTATGAATTTGTACAACTTAATCTGCCTGTATCTTGTGTATTCAGTATGGTTCCCTCAGTGCAAAGGAGATGAAAAAGGTGCAAAGTTATGTAGGTTTTAAACAGCCACAGAGATTACACTGTATGAAAGGAAAGCTAGGATGGGTTTTGAGGTGAGATGTTGCTTTAATTAAGTATGTCACAGGAAGAATATATGTGAGGAGGTAATCAAAGTCTGTACCATAACAAACATGGATAAGAGGACTTCATTAACACTGCTCAGTCAGCTTCCATTCTTGAAATACTCTGCTTTTGAGCATTTAATTTTTCAGACATCCTTTCAATCAGATTTTTTTAATATAGTTTCTTGAGGATGTGGGGATTCTTTTAGCAAACTGCAATATGGAGATTCCATCATGGATAAGAATATAAAACTTCAGCTTGGATCATTAACAGGGTTAGACTCTTTTTACTATCGACTACTTGAATAAATAACTTATAATTCATAGATTTCTCTTCTTGCTGAGGATCATTCATATGCTCTTTTAGGCATAGCACACACAGTTTGCAAAGGACTTTGAGACATTTGCTGACAGCAGAAAACAGCATTCAGCACCACAGTCCACAGGAGAGTAGAGATTCATGCTCTCAATGGGTCTTTCCTCTGTTCTTACCCACATTCATTCCTGATTCTCTACACTTCACTCCTGCAATGCCCCCTTCTTTCCAACTATCCAGTCTCTCATGGCTTCAGAGCAGTTGGGCTGCTTCTTAACTCAGTTCCTACTTGGGTACCAGTAGAGGGTGTAAAAGCATAGGGGAGACAACTGGTTTCCAGTCAGTGTCTGTCTGGCTTTTTAATAGTCAAAATGTTGCTCTAGCAACTGAAAGCACTCATTGAGAGAAACCCCACATCATTAAGCATGGATACAGGAACGCCCAAGCAACCCAGGCCCAAAGCAGAAATGTGTGAGAATTCTGCACATGCAATGCTCACAGCCTGTGTGCACAAGTTTGCAGAGAAACAGTAAGGAGCCTCTGGTGAGCCACATTCCACTGAGAATTTTCAATGCTGAACAATACAGTTACTTTTTAGGGGGTCACAAATGGTATTCCTTACTGCCAGAACAAGCCCCAAACACCAAGCTTCTAGTCCAAAGGACAGGATTGCTAGTGTATAACTGGGAAAAGCTATTTAATATGTGCTATGTATTTTCCTCCAACTCAATGTCACAGAGGTTTGATCCATTTCAACTTAAAAATCAGCCAGGAGCATCCTCTCAGCATGGTGAATTCAGTGTAAACAGAGAAAAAGTGGCCAGATTTTAAGAAGAAGATCTTGTAGTGGGAAGCACCATGCAACCCTGCTGCCAGCTCTGCTGGTAATGTATAGAACCAGAAGCACTACTCATTCTGTCTTCAGGCTGGAACCTGAGCTCCCCTGTGTTCTCAGTACTCTTCTGTATCTTTTCAAAAAATGGAGCTGAAATTATTATTGATTTTGTCTGTCATTTTGGCTTTAGGGTTACATACACCTCTCATATCCAGCTGTATTCAACTCAACCCCATGGGAATTTTCAAAAACTAGGGCTAAAGAGACCAGTGCACAGATACTGGTCTGTCCTAGTTAAAAAGACTGAAGCTGTGTTATTTTCCCTTATGTAAGACAGCATTAAATTCACTTTGTTTCCATTCCCCAAAATATAACTGAAGACAGTAGTACGCTCTCTCTCTCAGTATTTTATGCTCAATTTAACTGCTATATTGCATTAAATGATGTGCAATAATGTAACCCTATGTGCAAATGAATTAGTATTTGGTAAAAAATATCTCTTTGCTGCCTGCTCCAAATAGAAAATTCTTTTGTAGGTTTTATTGAACTAGGAAAGCCAAACATACCTATGTGGTGAGAAAATTTCAAGGCATGTATTAGAAGAAAAATCTTGCGTTACTCATCAAAAACTAATAGATGTGACATGAGAAAAAAATTAAGCTATCTATTACAGGGCTTGTAAAAGATTCACCACAGGCTAAAAGAGAAAAACATGTATTTCTTATTTCTAGAGTGGAATGTAGTAAGTCTCATCTGAAGTAAATTATTTACAGTTATAAACTTCCCTGGAAAATTCAAACAACAAACGCATATCCTGAAATAAATGCATCATGACCAGAACTACTGAAGATGTTATCTCTTTCTGTCTAAAAGTGTAATGTTTTCTTACATGATGAAAGATTTTGAGGAACTTTCTTTGAATCTCAGGAAGTTCCTCGCTTAGTCTTTCTCTGGACATTACAGAGTAGCCTGCAGGCCTCTCTGAGCTTATATTTGCTGCTTGCCCCACAGGCATCATTCTGGTGATCTAAAGTAGTCTAAAGATGCCCTGGAAATGCTCCCCATTCCCTGGATGAAGGCCCTTTCCTGATGCATTAGCCATTTTAGGAGCCATATATCACCCCAGAAATAAGCAAAATATATCAAACCTACAAACACAGGGCTGTTTTCTGGTAGCCTCTTATTTTCTGTTGGCAACAGCTCTGGGATTTGGCCCTGCAATTCCAGTGACTCTGTGATCATTCAAAACTGACTTCAGGGCATGAAGAGAGACATTTTGTGTGAAGCATTGTTAACAGCTGTACAGTTTAAAACTGCAAGAATGAAGCTTGCATGCAGTAAACAAAACATCCAGGTATTTATCTCTGCTGCATTTACCTTTCACTCAACATAATTAAAGGGAACTGTGCTCATATGGACAAAACACAGAAGTAGAAGTCATGAACCATTTCTGTGCTGTGTAGGTTCTTCTGCTACATTTGTTGTGGGACTGTCTGAGCTCCTCTGGGAAGAAACAAGGTGACAAGCATCTGTCAGATATTTACTCATTCAGCTTCTCTCCACAGGAATGTGTACAGTGTAGGAGGGAGAAGGATGTCTGTTTTATACATGTGTCTTGGAATGGAAGCTAATATGATTTGCAAAGGACATGATTCCTGTAAAAGTCACTGAACAGTTTGAGCCTGACCCAGACAAGTTCTGCCTCTTACCCAGATGATTATTTTGTGTGGAAAGAGTCCTGTTGTTCTAGAAAATCTCAGCTATGGGCAGAAATACTAATCACTAGATCTTGCTCAGTTCCTAAAACACTTTTTACCTCAGAGTGTATTCCACTCTCAGCTGAGCATCACTTCCCATTAATGGGGGGATGTCACCTACTAGGGGAGATGGATGTTTTTACTTAGTTACCTCTCTCTGTTACTCCTATCTGCTTCATAAAACAGAACGTTTTTTAGTCTGGATTCTGCACTTGCAGCTTTCACTGAGAAGTCAAGCAAGAGTCCTGACCTGGCTTAACTCCAAGTGTACCATTGAAATGCCAACAACTTAAAGAAGCACTTAGATGTAATCCATAACTGTTTGCAAAATGCTTACAGATTGAAAGGTGCTATCTAAGTATCTAAGAATTATTACTCAGTGCATGGACAAAGGTTCATGTTCCTACAGGATAAGGCTGTGTCAGGAAGTGGTATCGAATTAGTGAATAAGACTCTAGGAAAAGGAACTACAAATTGTTATATGTATACATTTAATAAAGTCTGAGTACCCTTGAGGAAGCAGGACAGACAGACAGGGAGGTGGAAATAGTTATTTTCGCATTGAGGAAACACGCTAAGATATTCCTTGTCTTTATCTGCTGTCAAGAGATGCTTTTTGTGCAACAAAAATACCTTTAATCTTTTAGACATCACATAAATGCATCCAATTAAACTCCTGTGTCCAGAAAGAAGACATTCAAGCATCTGTTTATTACTGTAACTTTCCTACTCCTGCCATAAAAAATTCTAAAAGTTATAAATCTTTACAGCAATGCCTGATACTATTTCTTCCCACTATTATACTCTATATATACTATATTCCACTATTAAACCCAGCAGAGAAATATTCATGAGTTCTTTCATGTGGGCCCTCATCTGGTGAGGCTGAAGGCACAGAACTATTTTACAAAGGGGAACTGGGATGTAAAGCTGCTCTCTGAACACAGGAGAAAATTCACCCTGAGCAAAGGGCCAGAACAATGCCTATGCATCAGTTCAGACTCAGTTAAGCCTTAAAATAGGATTTAATCATGAATTTTATGATCCATTGGTTATGCACTGGTCTTGTCACAGTGCTGCTTTTCTTCCTTATCCTCAGCACCTTTCCAACAAAGACAGGACAACCAGATTGTGGCACAAACTTTGGCAGCAGTACGCTTTTTAATAACCCTGAATTAGTTGCTTTCTTCAGTTACATGATACATCTAAAGCATCCTATTAATTTGTATATAGTACTCAAATGCATCAACCCCATGCTTTGCATTTGCACCCAGTTCTTTCCAGTGTAATGCTGCACTTTTGCATTTTTCATAGCCAAATTCCTCCCACTCCAGCAAAAAAAATAAATAGGGCAAAACTGTGCGTGATTTACCTTACTGGAATTTTTAGAAACTTGGCAAAGAGCACTGCTTGACATACTGTCTTTATCTGGCATTCCTAAAAAAAGAATACAGAAAATAAATACATACTGTACATTCTTTAAGGAAGAGTGAAGACATTTATCAACAGAATAGGGAATTTGTGGGTTCCATGCTTTGATAACATTTCACTAGCAGGACTCCTGGCCATGTTCCATGGAATCCATGTGACACCTAGAACCAGTTAAATGTTACATGACATCATACAGTATGCTTTAGCACCAGGCCTGGCTCATAGTGCAGACTTTTGTACAGCTCTGTGGACACTTGCATACAGTTGGGAAGGCAGTGAGGCAAATTCCAAAGTGTTTCCTACTATATGCAGTATTAATACAGTTGTCATACCAAACTGGATTTAATATTTAAATTCCAACCCCCAAACCCAGAGCACTTTAATCTTCCCCTTTCTTCCATTTTCTCTTTCTTCTACCATCTGATGTCTAATTTCTCATACTTACTGTCATTGTTGGAGCCAGTTTCCATAACACCATAAGGAGGAGTGAGAAGTCCAGACATATACTGTCGATATTTCTGAAAGACAGTGATGGCACATTCAGTCAGTTACAGATGTATAATGCCATTCGAGGATATGTGCTATTTGCATTTGTGCAACTGCTGCTCTGTGCTTCTCATGCACACATGCAACATGAGGCAGTCAGACATGTCTTTACTCTTAACACCACAAGGTCTGCTTTCTTGACTGGAGCACACTGCTGTTCATCAAAAGTTGTGTAAAAACAGTTCCCTCCTTCATCTTCCCAAAGCATGACTTTGAGGGTTTTAATAAGTCCATAATTTACTTAATTGTGTGATGTCCCATAAAGGCTGTTTTAAAGCTCATTTGAAATTACACTACTCATCTGGACTCAAGCTAGAAAGATACTTAATTCTAGGGATGGAGATGAGGCTGTTAACTAACGATTCATAAGAATCATGTACCACTACAACTTTGGTGTCAGATTTGAAATACAAAATTCAGCATGAGAATTCTAAACATTTCATTCCAACACACTAAGTTTGGTTTCCAGAAAATACAAGGCTATGAAGTACACAAACCAAACACCTCCTATTATGTATATACACACACACAAGAACTGCATTAGCATATGAAACTTTGTAACTGTAAAAATAATGTCCCTTGTACCACTGCAAACTACATAATTGTAACTGATGTCAGCAACTGATACTTTTTTCAGTGAATGCTGGTGACATGATCAATAAGGTTCAAAGCTTCATCTAGGGCTTAAGAAATTCACAGAAGCTAGAAAACTAACACCAAAGGAAAAAAATTTGTCCTTTTATCAAATACAAATCATTCAATGAATAAGTGACACATTTTTGTTTCCAATCATACTATATTACTGTCATGCTTAAGGGTAAACAATTATAACTCTCTCTTGGAGCTGTCAGAAAACAAGCTTGTGCAACAGGGATGCTGATGATCAGCGTAAATAAAATGTGTCATGCAGTCCTTAGGGTGTGCAATGAGCTGAACATGAACAATGAACCAGCTGAAATTCACATAGGTTTCAACTACACACACACAATAACTGAGACAGAAAATGTCCCTTATAGTGCAATTTTAACTTCAAAGTTTTATCCTTTGCTCTGTGGAGCTGTTTGGATGTATTTGCTTTCAAAATGTTATTTTAACAATGCTTGCGTTATCCTTTTAACATTTATTTTTCTTGGAAGTGGAGATGAAAATATCAATTCTAGCACTAAAGACTGACTGTCTTGCATTCTAAATAATAACAAAAGCTACAAAGATTACATTAATCTTAATAATCCAATCCTATTTTTAGACAAGCTATTACATTCTAAAGCTTAGTAACATATTATTTAAATCTCACCCATAATCCAGCTGAATACTCATAGAAGCAAAACTATGTTATATCTCTGGTCAGTCACACAAACAAATACTACTTCATTTGAGGATGAAACTCTCCTATTTTCTTTCCCAAACCATTCACTTTCCCATACTTTACATCCAGTCCTATGCCTGGAACTCAGTGAGAGGCAGAACATGAGAAATAATACTTTTCTCAGTTCAACTAGTAAACCACACACATAAACCAAGGGAAAAACTAATTTTGATTGGCCAAATGAAAAAAAGGGAAAGTATTCCCCAAGGGGTTGAAATAACATTTTATTCAAACAGTACATAAATGTTTTGTTCCACCTTCCACTGAATTTGGTCTTGAAATGTAATGCCTTATTTGGCATATGATAAAAACAAATTGTATAGGGTGTATCTCTTTTCTTCTTCCTCACCATTCAGCTGATATTCATTTCTTTGTCCTATTTTTGCCAAAATAGCATTTTACCAGAAATACAGTATTAGTCCACATTTAATCCACCTTTATAAGGAACTTGAATTGTAGGAAGACAGAAATTTTCTTTTTTATTTCCTTCTGATTAACTCTCTAGTATTT
Organism: Acanthisitta chloris; assembly: GCF_000695815.1. Classification (NCBI taxonomy): domain Eukaryota; kingdom Metazoa; phylum Chordata; class Aves; order Passeriformes; family Acanthisittidae; genus Acanthisitta; species Acanthisitta chloris. The sequence goes on along the minus strand of NW_008670429.1, from coordinate 265 downwards.
CCCTGATTATTCTTCTCATGAGACAAAATACAGAACACACAATACAATTTCAAAAACATTTGAGGGCCCATCTTCAGAAAAAATGTACAATAGAGTAAGCCAGAATTCCATATAAGATTTTCAAGGAGGCATCTAATCCTGTCCAGCCCCACCTCATACTCAGGATGCCAAAGCCCACCAGGAACAAAAGCACAGAGTGCCAAGGGTGTCAACTCTCTCATCTTTAAGTATTCTTTGTTATTTTTGTTGATGATTTGGATGAGGG